>NC_061117.1:106435617-106523036 GCF_002878395.1 Capsicum annuum
CTAATTCAGAAATATGATTTAAAATTGGGTAAAATATTTAAGTCTTCAAAGTGGTGTGATAGAATGTGTGTCTTCATGCACTCACATTGGCCCAACGCATCTCAAAGATGTAATGATAAAAAATTAGGCAGGAAATTGAAATCCTCAAAGTGGAGATACCAATGAGGATCAAAAAGGTGTCATGTCACACTGATAAATCAAGCACTTGATGGGACGTGACCCATCATTTTTATATTTTTATTTATATGTTTTTGGAATAAGTCACATAAGTTTCATACCTTACAAATGCTTTAGGTAGATTGGAAGCCAAAAAAATAGGGGAAAAACAAGTTTACAAATGTGGCAGCTATGTAGGAAAACAGACGAAAACAGAGGAGCAGAGGTCCTCAGGTACCACGATCGTGGTACCACGATTGCACCACTCATATCGCAATCATGCCTCTTTGTCCAATTTTATCATGGTTAATCAATATAGTTTTAGGGAGTCTTTTTACCCTTCTTATGCTTTTGAGTTGTGTAGTAAGGTCACTACAAGTCTTTTAGTTGAGGGTGTCATTGTCCCGCCCTTGTGTGAAGTAAATATAGGTTTTCAATACTTAAATTTACTTTATGTGAACCATGGAAATTTTGTTAATTGATTGTTTTTATTTTTAGTTTTCTTTTACTTTTAATAATGTTGGTGGACGACCCTTTCCCTATGATGAATTGAGTGATGACAATCTTATGGGAAGCTCATCGTGATGGAGTTTTGAGTCATGGGTGTAGGGAAAGTATTAATACCCATAGAACTGGAACTATAAATACAAGGGAAATTCTGAGTACCTGTAGAATTTGATAATTTGGGATCATCCTCATACCTATGTTGAAGTCGAATTAGCCATATGGTTTACCCGTATGAAAGCCAAAATGTGAGACAAAGGCTTGGGTTGATGCCATATTTTACAAATTATGTGTGGTGAAAATAAAAAGTAAACGCCCTCCATCCTAAAATTTTTCAAAAAATCAAAGGGAATGGATGTGAGCCGCTTTGTGACAATTCTCCTTCTTTTTTTGTGACTCTAACTTTTTGACTTGTGAGAATTGATACCTACTACTTTGTTTTGTCTCTAGTGGGAGAGGCAATTGAGCCTCCTTGGTGAATTTTCATGCCATATGTGGTGAGTTTATTTGTTCAAACCTCATGTGTACTTGTACCATCTAGAACATGCCCCATTAGTCTCTCAAGGCTAATTGTGATTGTACTTGGTTGGTGAGATGATCTTAGGCCATTTTTGTTACAATAAAAGTCTACTTTAGCCTAGAAAGCCTACCCGTGCATAGATGTTATCCCTAGTCACCTATTTTGAGCCTTTGAACCTTTCTTTGGCAAACACATTGCAAGTCATGAGCCTTTTAAATTTTATTACTCTTTTAAACCAAATCCTCCTTGAACTTACAATTGCAACTTAAGGCTAAAAGCCTAATTGAGGGTGGTATAGATTGGAATAGGTAATATTGGGCCACAAAGTTGTAAGTAAGTGCCTATAGGCTTAAGCATTGAGAGAAAATGCAGAAGAAAAAATGGATCCAATAAAGGATAGAAAAGCATGAATTATTCAAGAAATTGAAATGAAGAGAAAGTGGGTGTACCAAGGAAGCTAAAAATAGGCACATGCGTAAAGAGAGAAAACAAAGAGAAGTGGCCCATAGTCAAAAGTTGGACTAAATAGTGTGAAAGTGATGTAGATGTTCAAGAAGGCTGTAGTCACTTCATTCCTAAATGATATCCTACCCATTCTCCCTGAACCTCCATTACAAGCTTAAAATTTTCTTTAAGATCTCCATCCAAGTACTTTCATCATAGTGGCGATAGAAAATAAGGGCAATCCTATGGTATGGTACTTGTTAGCATCAAGAGTTCTTGAGAGAGAGTGTGTGTTTTCCACTTAAATTCCTTGTTGCATACTTGATAACTTGGTGTGTGGAATTTCCTTTCTTTTTAGGAAGCATGTGAAAAAGTTGAGGTGGGTGATTTTGTCATCTCCCAAAAAATGAGGCAAAAAAGAGTATAGTGTGGTTAAGGTTAAAAAGTGAGTCATTTCTAGAGTATTAGTGATTGTTGCATTTTTGTTCTTTAGAGTCTTGTGCATCTTTTAAAATTGTATTTCATGTCAAGGGGTGTCTTTAAATTGAATTTGCCCATGTGTGAAGAGCTATGTGTGGTAGAAATAAAGTTGATGTCATTGGGATCATTGAGCAATAAAACTTGGGCACACAATTGCATTGTCTCATGTAAAATGTAGTGGTGTTACTTGAGGACAAGAAAAGATTGAAGTTGGGGGTGTTGATGAGTGGTGAATTAGCCACTCATCGAAATCCAAATTAGCGCACACTACTATGCTCTAAAGGTATGAATGATAGTATTTTGTAATTTAAATGCACTAATCCGCATGTTTTGAAGGTACAAAAATTATTGAGATGAAAAGAAGCAAAACTAGTTGAAAACGGAGTGAAAAGGGAAGATAAGTGCAAATGCTGGAAAACCATGCAGTTTGGGCCTCAGGTATCGCGATCGCGTAGTGTCCCCCATGATTATGGTAAGCCAAGAAAGTCAGAAGGGGTGACCACATGAAGAATGCAGCAATTGCAGAGCCACGATCGTAGCTAAGCTAGTGCAATTGTGGTATAGTGGTATTTCCAGCCAGGGCCAAAATTGTCATTCCATACTGCCATCTTATCCTTAGTTTAGGGTTTTTTAAGTTCTTGGAGCTTGGAACTAAATTTGTACTAGTCTCGAGCTAAGAAAAAATTAGAGTAACTTCTAAGTGGAGAATTGGCAAATCCCATTGAGGATTTATTTAAACTTAAAGTGTAGTTTGCATTCTCTTTATTTTTGATGAATCAATTTAATAGAGATTTTTGTTTATTATATTTATGAGTAGCTAGTTCTTCCTCTTGGGATTATGTTCGAATCGAGTGCATTTATGTGTGGGTTGTGATTTATTTGTGTGTATGCTAATGTGTTGGTGTTGTATTTTTCTATTACTTGATTAAATTAATTGGGATTTATGGGTGAAAGCTCTAAATACCCAAAATGGGTTTGTGGGTGAAAACCCCAAGCTTTTGAAAGCCTAAGCCACACTTGAAAGAGGGGTTTGGGTGAACTTTAAGAACCCTGTTCATCATTGAAAGATTAATGTGGGAACCAAGGCAATAGTAGACAACTATTGGGCTTAGTTTGCTAGTTTTCACCATCTTAGACATCAGGGTTAATATGAGGTTGACTATCTCTTTTGTACCATCCTAGAAATAGTGGTTCCTAATTGAGGTATTAGGTAGCTATAATTGACACACTCGTTAGGTACTCGAAAGGGTCAATGAGTGACATCTTTGAGGTTTTGTTGAAGAACTAGCCTCAGGGACTTTCAACCTAGCCTACCATATCATCAACGATTAGAATTTGTACCGAACCATCATGTACCCATGCATAACTTGCTCCTAGGATAGTGTAATACCAAGATCTGTTCCTAATTAATTACACTCTAATTATTCTTAGTCTCGAATTACTCCCTTAGAAACCCAAGAATTACTTTCATATTAGAAAACATTGAAAAACCCCAAACCATCTTGTACAATAGGTTTGAACTTAGCAAGCAACTTTTATTTTGAATTTACTCAATTGTCACTCATATTGTTCCTCATGGATTCGACCCCAACTCTTTGTTGAGTAAATATATTGACAACCACCACCTTGCAGTTAAATTGATGTGTAAGTTAAGCATTATAAAAAAATCCACCATTCGATTAAATGGTAATTAGCCAAATTCATGATTATCATTCATTACACATATCAAGTACTCATAACCATAGTCATATAGTCAATTAGATATCTAAATCTTCAATATACTCTATCTATTCACTGTTAACTAACCAACTGTTATTATTAACTACTAGTTTGCTAGTCATCAAAAGGGCTCCAATCATTAGTCTAACTGAATCTTTATATAATACTCCTTCATGAAATATAAAATCATTATTATCTACCAAGTAGGAATTATCCACCTCTAGTCAAGATGTACAACTAAACCATAATCACCATTTAACCAAAGCTCACTCCTAGTTATCATAGGTGCACTAGTCATCATATAGGAAGAGGTTACATATCATCAAACACACTTATCTATCTATTACCCAACTTATTTTCTAGTTAGCAACACAATTATCTAAGTCCTCATTTAAACAACCAACGGCATTACATACTAGACATCAATATCACTGATCATCAACAATGCTAAGTCTATTAACATCATTAGATAATTTACAACCATAATTACTAGTTATCACATTGTAACTAAACAAAGTCCACCAACTATTATTCTAGTCTTCCATCCATCAAGTAATATAAAAACTTTATATAGACAACTCGTTATCATATAACCCATTTAACTAGGCAAATTCCACAACTTATCCATTTATTCATGCCAAATCTATCCACTAGGTGAATCCTTACTTCTACATGATTATACTTACTAATTAGCCTTAACTTAATATTTGGTGTATTCTACTTCTATTCACTAATTAGTATTAACAAGATCCATGCCACTTAACAAGTGATTAACAGTACAGAATTATAGACAACTTTCAAAGAAAACCATCTTATCCCTAATGCACATACAGGAGTAATCATACAAGGTCATAACCACACATATACCTATATATTGTTATATGCTTACCATACATAGAATCACCATAACATTAATATATCCTTCAGGTTTACCGGGCATCATCATAACATGAATACCTCTTTTGCATTCACCGGGTATCATCATATAATCAATACCTTTTCCATGTTTACTAAAAATTTCAATAACATTAATATATCCTCCGACCTTGTCGGGATCAACAAGCATCAGTATATCCTTCTACCTTGTTGGGCATCAACATAACATCAATATATCCTCCAGGCTTACTGAGCATTAACATAATATCAATACATCTATTGGCCTTGCTGAGCATCATCATAATATCAGTATATCCACCGACCTTTCTTGGAATCAATATAGCATCAGTATCTATCAACATATTAATATGTACATATTTATATATATATATATATATATATATAGTCAAAGCAATAACAAATTCAATCCCAATGAAGAATGGAGTGGGAAAGAAGTAAGAAAAGGCATATTATTTCTCCTTACAAATTATTATCAATGCAATACTTTAGTAGGTACATGAGTATATGTATGCATATTGTAGGAACATTTCACACAATACTGAGCTTAGTATGATTATTAGCATGGTCAATAATAATTCATTGTTATACTTTCTAGAACCCCTCTTTATTAGCATAATTTACAATACTAGCACAAAAAGGCCCTTTTGCACAAACATTAGTATAGTCACTACGCTTGAGCATAGTATGAGTAATAACATAACACAAGGCTCACACAGTAAACTAGCCAATAAATCAAGTGATAGCATAGCCATGGATTCAATTTACAAGGTTATCCCAATATTATCCAAATAGTGATAATGAGATCAGAATCAAGTAGGCACATTATTTCCAAAACCACAGCATGAATAAACCATTTATAGGGTGTAGCCATCCTATTACCAAAAGCACATTCTAGGCATTCAACACGTATTGCGGTCACTAATAAAGTTACATAGTGCATGCTTAAGGCGGGTCAAGTTCCATTTCTAATATCCCAAATTACCTCTTTCAAGTCTAACTTTTTCCCAAAATTAGACTAGGTTATCTACAATATGTCTCAAAGGTTTATCAATCCACACTAGTTCTATAGGACAATTATTCCTCAAGTATTACTCTTATGTCATCCAAAGCACCTAAAGCTAATTCACAACTATACAAACTAGGCCAACATACTCATAAGGTAAGTGAACAAGGTCACTCCCATCTAACTAGAGCAACTAGAGCATTCTCATGCTTTGTATGAAATGACAAATCCAACTAACCAAGGTTCTAGGCTATGAGTTAAATATCACACTTAACAAGTTCAATAGCCTAAGTATTTCAACTAATCCCAATCATTACTATCTACTATTTCAATATCTAAGACACTACCCATTCTTATCAAGATATCTCAATTACACTACAATAAATCTCAATCTAACATAAGTAAGCCTAACCTACCTCGAATCCAAATATATCTCACAAACCAAGGATCCACGCTATCAAAAACATATTCTGTGCATTAATACAAGGATAACAACACCCATATAGAACCTTTATGCTTCGGGTCCAAAATAATACCAAAAAGCCCAAGTGGGTCCCATATACGGAAAACGAGTTTCTGTGACTAACCCATTATGAGTTATAACCCTCAAAACATTTGTGCAAATAAACCATATTTTGGGGCTAAAATCAAGCCTCTAGCCATTTGGGGTTTAGGGTCTAAAAAGTCAAGAATTTAACACTAAAATTAAAGGAATCTTACTTTATATTCGATGATAATCATGATTGTGCAAGTTGTTTAATCTCCCAATCAACACCCAACACTAACTATAAGGACTACTCTCTCTATTAGGGTGTTAGAGGCTCAATATAATTAAAAAAATAGCTAATTTTTGTGCAAGGAGGACTTTTAAATGTCTGATCCCAGTCCCTCAAGAGTGGCAACAGAGTACACACACTACCCACGATCACGGCTATTATGATCATACCAAGTCCCACACGATTGCGGTACCTCTAGCCAAATAAGAAGACAACTGAAACTTTAAAAAATTCCAAGTTTTGGCCAATGCCTCGGGATGCATCCAAAATCCAATATGAACAAATGAAATATGCAACCCTACTAATTTCGACATTTTGAATATACTGGTAAAGTCGTATTTTCCATTTGAGGTTGTTTAAACCAAATGTGGTCCCCACACCTCAATTTCTAACTTCTCAACTTTTTGACCAATAGGTCGAAATGAGTTTGGGTGTGGTTGGACCCAAACCAAAGGTATACCCAACCTAAAATTAATATTCCAAAGCTTCTAGTGTAGTCTAAATATCATTTTACTAAAGTCTTTATTCGATGGCCATTTGGAACTAATAAAGGCTTCTAAATAGGGAAGTGGTTCTAATAACCAAGCGAATTGCCAGGTAACTGAACTATCAGTTTCAGCAAGTCACAAATAAATTGGGGTGTAAATAAGTGAAATCATGAGATATTTTAAGAGTAGCCTTCCCAAGAGAATAGAAGTATATTATAGATGGCCTAAGCGTAATAAAAAGGTACCTTCACTCAGAGGACCAATTTTGTAAATAAAAAGCTAAGATAACTTGGTTTGAGATGGGTGATAGAAACATATCTTTTTTCATAGCCTGGTAAAGGGGAGAAGAAATAGATTACAACTTAGTAGTATCTAGAATAATGAGGGTTTTTGGTTGGAAGATATCAAGTTGATTAGTGAGGAAGCAGTTAGATTTTTCTAGATCAGATTACTTAGAAGGAAGAAGGTACAAATTTTAAATTATTGAATCATATTCAAGAAATGGTAAGTGAAGAGGATAATGAAATTATCATGGCAGAACGTACTTTAGAAGAAGTGAGACTTGTAGTATTTTCTCTAAGTGGCAACATCACTTATGGTCCTGATGGCTTCTCCAGATTATGTTATCAGCAATGTTGGGATATTATGGGAGTAGATATTCTTCAATTAATAAGAAGTGTTTTGTGAAGGTAATACTCTTCCTAAAAGTATTTCTCATACTAATTTAGTTTTAATTCCTAGAAAGGATTTGGTAGAAACTTTCCCAGACCTTATACCTATCAGCCTGAGCAATTTCATTAACAAAGTAATATCAAGGGTAATTCTTGATAGATGTGAATTTGAACTTCCAAAATTGATTTCAAGTAATCAGTCAGGCTTTGTTAAAAGAAGGAGAATTATTGAGAATGTTATGTTAACACTGGAGATTATTTCAGACAGTAGGCTGAGAAGAAAACCTGCAAATATGGTATTGAAATTAGACATGTCTGAGGCTTTTGATAGGGTTTCTTGGTTGTACTTAGCCAGGGTGCTAAGGAAAATAGGTTTTGCAAAAATATTCATAGATATGATTTAGAGGTTGGTGGCTAACAACTGTTATTCAATCATCATTAATAGACAGTCACAAGGTTTTTTTTCACTCAACAAGAGGATTGAAAAAAGGTGATCCCCTATCACCTGATTTATTTAGTCTATCAGCTAAAGTGTTGTCAAGGTCCCTTAATGTTTTATTTGAGGATGGAATGTATAAAGGTTATGGATTGCCTAAATGGAGTAGGAACCTAAATCATCTTGCATATGTAGATTATACAATAATTTTTACCTCTGTAAATAAAACTTCTTTGTATTTGGTTATGAATATTATTTAAGGGATATCAAGACATAGTTGGGCAGTTAATCAATGAGAATAAAAGTTTCTTTTACATGTATAAGAAAGTTGTAGGCTCTTTGATGAATGAAGTGAAAGATATAACGGGTTTTAATCAAGGAAAATAAAAGACTATTATAATGCTCTCATCAAGAAGGTGAAGTACAAGCTACAGAACTGGAAAGGAAAATTAATTTCTTTTGGGAGGAAATAGTCTTAATTACTAATGTTCTACAAAGTATGCCTTTATAGTTATTATCAATTGTGGTGCCTCCAAAGTGCATTATATATGAATTACAATATTTTTAATAGGTATCTATGGAGCACCAAAGAGGAAGGAAAGAGTAAGCACTGGCTATCATGGGAGAAGATGTGTTTCCCAAAAAAAAAAGGATGAGTAGGATTCAGAGACCTCTTTGACATATCTAAGACTATATTTGTGAAGTTATGGTGGACTTTTAGAAATATTAGGTCATTGTGGACTGACTATATGTGGAATAAGTACTATAAGAAAATTATCCAATAGTACTTCAATAGAAAAATAATTCTCAAGTGTGGAAGAAAATGTTAAAGGCAAGGGATAACATAGAGCATGAAATCTGGTGGGAGCCAACTGTAGGTTCTTCTAATATTTGGTTTGATAATTGGTACAAGTTTGGAGCTTTTTATTATGTGGTTGACACTAATTTCCCTATTAATGAATAAAAAGGTGACATTGTCAAGGTAATTACATATGGTAAATGGGATACTCATAAAATGTAGTCAGTGGGAATTCCCACTAACATAATTCAGCATTGTGTAGATAACATTCTTATCAGTCAAAATGCATCACCATGGGATCTACCGTGGTAGATGCAAACATCAAATGGGAAGGTCATAGTGTTCAGTGCTCATCATTTACTTAGAAATCTGAAGGAAGTTGAATTTCATTAGAAGTTTATATGGTGTGAAGGAATACCATCAAAGATTAATTTCTTTTTACGGAGGTTGTGGAAGTTTGAGATTCCTGTAGATGATATACTACAAGGATGTGGTATTAATTTAGTTTCTAGATGAAGATGTTGTGACACTTCACATCTTGAAACTGTACATCATCTTTTTGTTTCCAACAACTTTGCTTCTAGAATGGGAATTATTATTCTTTGAGAGCAGGGGTTGAATGGTTATTTGTACAATGCCACCAGACTTTCTTAAAATGGAAGAACACGAAATTTGATGATAGTATTAAAACTATTGCGTTGGCATTCCCAAGTTTAATATATTGGCATTTATGGAAAATGAGAAGCACAATAAATTGTAGAGGTTTCATGTCAATACATAGAGTTATTTGTGAGATTGATAACAATTTACATTTTTAACCTTAGTTAGGTTTCCTTGAATAAAGGAATTACCTAACAAACGGCCTTTCATGGTTAAAAGTATGCAGACATACAGACAGAGAGTACAAATAGAGGTAGTTATATGGAAAAAAACCTAAGAAAGGATGGTACAAGTGCAATTCTGATTGTACTTCAAGAGGAAATCTAGGTTCAAGATTAATAGCATTCGTTATTAGAAATGGTGAGGGTGATTTAGTTTATGCATCATGTAGGTAGCTATAGGAAAATACTAGTATTTATACAGAAGCACTGTCCATGAAAGAAGGGAACAGTTGTTGTGTTGAGCACCATATGGTGCCTCTAGATCTGGAAACTGACTCATTTTCATTGGTAAAAATGGTAAAATAGGAATAGGAGATCCCTTGGACCATAGGAGGAATCATAAAAAGAATACAGAAGATGATTGAGTTGGAATTTATCAAAGTACAACACACTTACAGAGAAGGAAATACATTGGAAGATTATTTTAGCTAACAGGTGTTTTAGTTTTGCAAGTACAACTATTTTCAACAATTTCATAGAGTTTCCAAAGAGGGCCAAAGCAATCACCATACATGATAAGCAATAGATTCTGGATTGAGTATTGTCAATTATCCTTCAAATCTCCTAACAACAATAAAGAAAGAGGATAGGGGAGCTCAACTCACCAACAATGTTCAAACAGCATTCAGGATAACATATATTTGATAATAGTGTAATTGAGTATTGCTAGGTCTTGAAGTTTTTGCTTAATCTTATGTAAAGGTGGTATTAATCTCTATGAGGTTCATTTTTTTGCAGAGAAAAAGGTAAAGCTTCATTTTAGTAATGTTCATTTGCTAGATAAAATTGGGGACTTATAGAATTTAATTTAAGATATTGTTAAGTACTTGGAGTAATTCTCCGGTGTAATCGAATACACAGCACCTTGTGAGAAATTTAGGTCAAATGAAGTGTAATTGATCCAAAGTTTACTTAAGAAAATATGTTAAATTTACTCAGAAAGTCCCAAACAATAAGTCAGCAGTTTGGGAATCTTACCGCAAATCCAATTCTGAGTAATGTTGTCCATTTACAGGAGTTCAGAAGTACAAATACATCTGTAAGAAGATTAATCGAAACTTTAAGCATCAATTAAGGTTTTAAGCTATTTTATAGCTAGAATTGGAAGGGAAGTAGAAGATACTTATCTTTATCTTTGAGAAGATCTGGAAGATGGGAGCTAAAAACTAAAATGGAACTCACATGTGGATTGAGACCTTCATAACATTAGCTACATCAAGCAGAGAAGGGAAATCCTATTTGATAAAGATCAAGAAACACTAGTAGATCCAAAAATGCTACTTTCCTAATTTGATGGTACAAAAAGTTCTTTCATTTACCTTTTGTTTTCTTTTGATGGCTTTTTTATAGTGGACTGAGGCCCAATTTGTAAAGACGTTATTTGATTGGGTTTTAATAAAAAGGGCTTTAAGCCTAATCTTAATTTAAAAAATAAAAATCACGAGAAATGATCTGAAGGGTCATTACAATATCCATTACTACGAAACTTTCTTCCCTAAAAGTTGAAGATGAAGGAAATACCTGAAATCTCGAACAAATAAGGATATTGGGGCCACATTTCGCTCTCGATCTCCCAAGTGGCTTCCTCTATTAGAAGGTACTTCCATTGAACCTTAAATACAGGAATCTCTTTGGTACATAATTGTCTTACATCACTAGAAAAAATAAGCATGGGCTCTTCTACAAAGGTTAACTACTCGTCTAACTAGAGTAAATCCCACCTAAGCACATGATACGGATCAGGAATACACTTTCACGACATAGACACTTGGAAAACTGGATGAGTAGCAGTGAAATCTGGAGGCAAGGCCAAGAAAAGGTAGAACCTTTATGAGGTACTTTCGTTCTACTTTACTATAGCAGTTTTAGGTAAACATAGGCAACCTCACCAACTACGAGGAGAATTTCAAAATGACAAATATATTAGGGGATGAGCTTACCCTTCCTTCTAAATCTCATAACACCCTTCATAGGCGAAATATAAAGGAACACACGATCACTAACTTCAAATTTCAAGGCACAGATCCTACGGTTAGCATAGGCATTCTGCCTACTCTAGGCTACTCTCAACCTGTCCTAAACAATGTCGACTCTATCCAATGAGTCCTGAAGTAAATATGTACCATGCGTTCTAACCTCAAAAGTCTCAAACCATCCTATCAAAGAACAATATCTCTTGCCATACAAGGCCTCATAAGGCACCATCTCAATACTCGATGATAGTTGTTTTAAGCAAACTCTTCCAAGGCTTAGTTTTTATCCCCACTTTCCTCCAAAATCCATAAATAGGCTCAGAGCATATCCTCAAGCACCTAAATAGTCTGCTCAGACTAACAATCCATCTGTGAATGAAAGGTTGTTCTCAAATCCACTCGACAACCAACTCTTCCTAGAATACCCTCTAAAATCGCTAAGTAAATACAAAACACAATATGATATGATAGAAACAGGCACCCCATGAAAACAAACTATCTCTCAAACATAAGTCTGGGCAAATCTCTAAGAGCTAAAGGTCATCTGAATAGGAATGAAATGTGCCAACTTGATCAAATGATCCACAAGAACCCAAATATCATCAAGACCACGGGAAGTACGAGGTAAACCACTATAGAAGTCCATAGTAATCCTTCCCCATTTCCACTCGAGAATAGGAAATCTCTGAGTCAATCTACCTAGAAACTAATGCTTGTCCTTAACCTTCTGACAACATAGACAACGAGCCATAAAATTTGCCTCATCTCTCTTTATCTTGTCCCACCCGTAATGCTACCTCAAATCTCTATGTATGATGGTTGTACCAAGATTAATAGAATATCTATAGTTGGGAGCCTTATAAAGAATCAACTGAACCAATTAATCAAGCCAGGGAACACAAATATGACCCTGAAACCAAAAAATACCCTCAGAATCAATCGTGTGTTGCTCAGACTCACCACCTAGTGACGAATAAAACATAACTTGCTATCCTCATACAGATGATCATGAATCTATTCAAATAAGGAGAACCTCGCCTCCACACAAGCCAAAATCCTCACAGGATCCTAAATATTTATATGAACCATGTCCCGTGCCAAGGGCCTCTGAGAAACTAATATGCAGTCCAAACTACCCATACTCATATTTGCCTTACAAGGATGATACAATATGGAAATATCATAGTCCTTTAACAACTCCATCAAACTACACTAGCAAGCATTAAGCTCTCACTGGGTCATAAGATGCTGAAAGTTGTGATGATCGATGAAAATCTCACAATGCATACCATACAAATAATGCCTCTAAATCTTGAGTGCGAAAACTACCGGTGCCAACTTCTAATCATGAATGGGGTAGTTACACTCATGCACTTTGATCTGTCAAATAGCATAAGCAATAACACGACCTTGCTATATCAACACACTTCAAATACCAACACAAAAAGCATCACAAAACACAATGAATCCCTTGCCCTCAATTGGAAGAGTTAACACTGCAGCTGAAGTAAGACAAAATTTGAGCTTTTCAAAGCTCAATTCGCACTCCTCAAACCATCAAAAAGGAACTTCCTTCCCATTCAATCTATTAATAGGGGATGAAATAGTAGGAAAACTCTCACAAAAATACCTGTAATAATCAGCCAAACCAATAAAACTGCAGACCTCAGTCAGAGACCTAGGTATAGCCAAATTATGAATCGCTAAAAACTTATCTTGGTCTACCATAGTACCCACCTTAGATACCACTTGTCCAAGAAATAATAGTGAATCAAGCCAAAATTCACTCATAGCAAACTTGGAAAAAAGTACATGATCTCTCAATGTCGTAGCACAATCCTCATATATTATGTATGCTCTTCACTGCTCCCGATATACAAAATGTCATCAATGAATGAAATAACAAAAGAATCGAGATATGGTATGAACACATGGTCCATCTAATCCATGACTACGGCTGGGGCATTAGTCAGCCCAAATAACATCACCAAAACTTATAATGACCATAATGGGTCTTGAAAGCTGTCCTCGAGACATCCTCATCCTGAATCCTCATCTGATGATAACCGAACCTTAAATCTATCTTAGAAAACACGTCTGCATCTGAAGCTAGTCAAACAAATCATCAATGCAAGACATAGGACAACGGGTTCTTCATTGTTACCTTATTAAGCTGCCTATAATCGATACGCATACACATTATACCATCTTTCTTCTTTACAAAAAAATAGGGTCTCCCTATAGGGACATACTTGGTCTAATGAAACCCTTATCAAGAAGATCCTTAATATAAGAATTCAACTTTTTTAGCTCAGTAGAAGCCATACGGTATGGTGCTATAGAAATAGGTCGCGTGTCAGGCTCAAGTTCAATAGCAAACTCAATCTCATGGTCAGGGGGAATACCAGGAAGATCAGTAGGGAATACATCAGGAAACTTACAAACAATAGGAACAGAGTCAAGCAATGGACTCTCTACAGGAGTATCGCATACATAAGTGAGATAAGGCTTGCAGCCTCTCGATATAATCCTTCTAGCATAAATATAAAAAATAATTCCCATCATCTCGCGGCTAACTGCTTCTGTCCACACGATGGGGGTATGCCGGGCATGGCTAAGGTAATGATTTTGTCAAAACACTCCATGACCACATGATAATAGGATAACCAGTCCATGCCTAGAATAACATCAAAATCCAGAATATCCAGAACAATAAGATCATCATAAGTATCAACATCACTGACTATCATAACACATGATCTAAACACTCAATCCATAACTAAGCAATCACTCATGGGAGTAGATACGCGTAATGCCACAGATAATAAATAAACAATCAAGTCCAACTATAGTGCATAATAAGCAGATATAAAAGAATAAGTGGATTCGGGATCAATTAAATCAAGAGTTGACTTGTGAAGCACCAAAATCATACCTGTCACAATAGCATCCTAAGTCTCAGCCTCAGGCCTAGTAGGTACTATATACAACTGGTCATACCCGCCATCTGGCTGGGCACCTAATTGACCTCTTATCCTACCTCCCTAAGTACCACTACGAGCACTTTGGTAACCACCCTTGCAACCTCACAAACCACCTATAACTGATAGATAAATTACCCTAATAGAAGTAGCACCCTGGGATGATATAATGATCTCCCTATGACTAGGACAATCTCTGGAGAAATGACCTGGAAGACCACAAGTAAAATAAGAATCATGAGCAGAACCAAAACTCATAAATCTATTGAACTAGAGTAACCTCCACGCCTAAAATGACCTATAGATAAACCTCTCAAAAACTTATCACTGCCCTTACTAGGGCGGTTACTAGTACCAAACTAACCTCCATCAGTGGTCTAAAGAGTTGCTTAAACTAGTCGACTAGTCTGAATCTGAGGCTAAAAAGATGGACACAGAGGATGTCCAACATAAGAACTACCATCTCTAAATCAGGAACTACAATGGCTCCCACCAAATCTTTCCTGATACTTGGGCCTCTTATCACGGGCATCACGATGCATGTCCTCCATCACTCTAGCATGATAAGAAACCTCAGTAAAGGTCCTACCCACAACAACTAGGCTCTGGGTAGCCATCCAGATAAGAAGACTAAATTCTCTCACAAAGCATCAAACTCTCTCATACTCAGTATCCAAGATAGAATTTGCATGCTTGGTTAGCTCATGGAAATGGACCTTGTAATCAATGACTATCATAGAACCCTGCTCTAATTTAGTAAACTGATCTCTCAGTCAACCTCTAAGGATGTGCGACATATACTTCTCCAAGAACATCTTGGAGAATTGAGTTCATGAAAGGAAAGAAGACCCAATAGGCCTAGAACTTATAAAAACTCTCCACTAGTGTCTAGTAGACACATATAACTAAAATATGGTGTATTCCACACCACGAATCTCAACAAGGAATAACCCATGAATCCTAACCACACAAGCAGTTTGAAACTCAAATGCATTCTCTCTAGGAGCATCAGAAACCCTGGGCAGAGCGAACCTCAAAAACCTACCTAATATTTTTTGCTCCTCAGTAGATATAGCAGGCTAGGTCATAATTGGTTGAGTGGCCATCAGTTGAACAACTTTTGTTATAAAAGGAGCCGCAACTCCAGGAGCTGCAGCTGTAGGATGCACTCCTTCTATAGTATTCTGCATACCATAAATAATACCTAATAGCTAAACCAAGGCATCTCTAAGAAAAGAAGAAGGAACAAAATTCGGTAAAGCATGGGCTGGTCCTTGTCCTACCACTAGTTGTTGTGGAAGAATGAAGGAATAGGGTTTTAGGGAGGCCCATCCTAATTGCTAATAAAGGACACATCACGAGGATGTCCTCGAACATGAGTAGTATCCCTGGGATCAATCTTGGGACCCTTCTCATACATAATTGAAGCTCATATCCTGGGCATCTGTGAAAGAGTAAAGTCAAGAAAATATCCAACAAACCAACTCAGACTGTTATCACGATATAAGTAAAAAAAGTAAAGGACTTCTAAGAATGTCCCATAGCCTCCCGATGATAGGAATAGGATGTCAACATTCTGATCTATAGGACTCTATTAGACACTTGCTATTGTATTAACAATACCGATGAAACCTAGGCTCTAATACCAATTTATCATGATCTAATTCACGAGTTGTGATGGCACCTACTAAGACCCACTAATAAGTAAGCCAACACCGTAAATTAGAGCGAAGGTAATGGGTCACTTTTGTATAAACGCCCGACAAGGGCCACAAGAGATAAACTTCATCATTAATAATAATGTTATACAATAGAAAATTGACTATGGATGCAAATTCCCATGACCTGGGAATATCATTACAAAAGTATTTATGTTCGACAATAGGAAATACAACTCAAAGTCTAAATAGTCTTATATAATACCTAATAGTGTGGATCGATAGCTAAACTTTAAATTACCGTTCTCATTATCTTTTCTTGGTCACTAAACCTCTTTTGTAGTAAGTATCAATAATCTAGGTGGGATCCTAACATTTGAAACTGCTAAGATAACTATTAACGTGAAGATAATGCAATGCATGCATGGTTATCAATTCAGAATAACCATAGCGCTTCCCCTTCTTTGTCAATCTGCTAGGGTTTCTATAACCTTGGTTAAGGGTTTTTAGCCACTTATGCTTGTGAAGTAATAAACAACATTCATGATTGAAATCATAAGATTAAATCATAATAACCACAAGTAAAAACCCAAAATCATAATTGAATTAATTAACTAAAATCAAAATAAGAGAAATTCAAAACCAAAATTGAATCTCAGAATCAAAATATGTTTGTAAGTATCAAGAGTATGTAAATTCTACTACAAACCACATATGGGGCATTTATAGAGCATGAGGAAAGCCTAAAACCTAAGCCTAAATGAAAAAGGTCAAAAAAGGTTGGTGGCTACATGTGGTCTCCACATGCAACCTAGCCTAAATCACATGTGGTACATGCGTCCTGAGGTGGGGCACATGTGGCCACCACATGTGCTCAGAAGAAAATTCCTACTAGTTTTCTCTCAAGATTTTGGACTTCTGACACATGCTTTTCCTACAAATGGTCCACATGTGCTATATGCGGTCCGCATGTTGCTTAGCAAGTATCGAAAGTTAATTTTTAGCTCCTTCCACTCTTTGGATCTTAAATTCAACAATTCCAGCACTTACCTTAGTATTATACTAACCACATGTGATACATGTTGTCCATATATAGACATAGGTAAGTGTCAAGCCTTTCAACACTAGCCACCAAGCTTCAAATCTTTAATTTTCCTCAAATTCTTTTGTCACGAACAATATGGAATGTTTCACAGAACAACCATAATTGTTCACATAAGTAGCCAAAAATATCCTTTTTTATCATTTTTATGAAATTAGAATTAAAAACCTAGTTTCCTACAAAACATATCCAAAATGCATATCTAACAAAACAACCTCAGATACTGGCATAGTTTCCTCATTTTAAGTATCAAAAGTGTTATATTTCTACAGCACGTCAATTGGCATGATCCGCCTCACTCTTAGAGTACATCAAGATGTCATCAATAAAAATATAAAAAAAAATCTAGAAAATTCCTAAAAACCCAATTCATAAGACCATGAATACAGCTGAAGCATTAGTCAACTTTAATAACATAGTCAAAAGCTCACAATGGCCATATCAGGTTTGAAAAGCAGTTTTAGCAATATTAGCCTCACTAGTTTTCGACAAATAATAACCCTAATAAAGATTAATCTTAGAGAAACATTTAGCACCATGAAACTGGTCAAAAATATCATTAACCTTGGGGAGCGAGTACTTATTCAACTGACGATAGTCTATACATATTTGAAGAGACCAATCTTTCATTTGCATGAAGTGTACAGAAGCACTGTCATGACCTGAACTTAGGAGTAGCCATGGCGGGTATCTCAAGTCTACTAAGAATCGGAGACCACCCCCATTAGCCTAGCCAACCAGAACACAATATAACTAGCAATAAATAAGTTTCAAACATATAACAAGATGGAGATTAGTTTCAAACATATAAAAAGATAGAGACGAGTTCCACATAAATTACAAGGTAGGGATGAGTTCTTAACATATAACAAAATAGGGATCTAAGAATCCATAACACAATCCACTCAAACATTATTCATAAAATCCTCTATAAAACCAAATATTAACCTAACTTAAGACATGCCCCCGACCATACCCAAAAAAAATAAACCCATCAAAATAGTCTAAGCCATAAGTAAATACAAGACCATGAAATAAGTTTATTTTAGAGAATAGAAGCTCACCACTTCAAGCTGACTCATGAACAAGCTAGAAATCACACACTAATACACAAGGAAATAAAAGTGTCTTTGAACCCTACATCACACGGGTATACTACTATATGTAGTTTTGATTATGAGCAGCTAACTGCACGGGACCAGGACCCTAGATGTGCAAGGTACATTATACCTGACATGCATTATCTACACTGTTTTGTCCTCTTGTGTAACAAACTTGTAGGTGCTACTTTATACTTATTAGGACAACTAGTCCAATGATCTTCCATCCCTAATCATCACTCAGCTATAAAAATAAAGAAATACCTCTTCATCAAATGGTCTTTTATAATTACAAAGGGTGAAGAGAGGCAACAGAACTACAATTTAAATACTACTCAAGTTCTTAGCTTTATGAGTGCTTAAACAGAAATAGTTCTTGAGTGAGTAATGATTTGTAGTTGACCTACTTATGTTATAAGAGTAATGTTTTTCCCTTTGAGTAGAGACTGCTTAGGGATAGTTGCCTAAGTGTGAGGCTAATTAAAGTTAATCAGCATAGAGAGTCCTTGGTATAGTTATAAATATGAGTTTATAGTAGAGTTGCTACTAGCAAAAGGAGCCTTGAGTTAGGCTAAAATCTAGGTTGTAATCAGGAGGTTGATTATAGGAGATTTCTTTGGTGCTTGTAAGGGCAAGCCGTGGTTTTTCCCTTTGTGGGTTTCCATATAAAAATCCTGTGTTTTTACTCTTCCTACACTGTCTCTTACTTTATAGTCATTTTTGTGTACTTTGCCTATGATTAATTTTGAGGGACTTGGTCTCTCACTTTGTGGTGCAACCCTTAGCTTTTCTGCAATTGGTATCAAAGTGAGGTCACTCTAGAAGGCTTACTCCTAGAGTGTCCTGGTTATCATAGTTGCTACACCTAATCTAGAAGAAGGTCAATCTACCACTAGACAACCAAGATTTAATGGTTAGTATTATGAGTGGTGAAAAAACAAGATATTTGACTTTGTTATAGCTGAGGATAGTGAGCTGATGGAAATAATTCTTGAAGGTCCTCATGCACTTTTTAAAGAAGTCAAAGAAGGAAAGGTTGCAAAGATGGTTGTTAGAAGTAGCAGAGAGTACAATGATGAAGATAGAAAAAAGATTAAAAAGAATTACAAGGCCAAGATATTATTAGTATGTGGCATAATTCCCAATGAATACAATAGGATCTCACTCATGAAAATGCTAAAGAGATCTAGGATTGCTTGAGGCCTTCTCATAAAGGCACCACTAATATGGAGGACTCAAAAGTTGACATATTAACTACTTGATATGAAACATTCACCATGAAAGGAGAAACAATCCAAGAAATACATACAAAGTTCACTTCTATCACAAATAAGATTCACTGCTTAGGTAAAGTAATTCCCTTGTTCAAACAAGCGAGGAAAATTTTTTGTGTTATTCCTAAGTCCTGGGAAAGCAAAGTAAATCCCATAACTAAAGTTAGAAACCTAAAGAACCTCGCCATGGATAAACTGATTGGTAATTTAAAAACCTATGAGATCAAGAAGCAGCATGTGGCAGAGAAAAATAATGCAAAAAGGGAAAATCCCTATTATTAAAAGCTTCCAAACAAGATCCAGATAAAGATGACACAAAGTTTTCCTATTTGGAAAATTGAATTGTTAATACCATAAAGAAGCGTGGTCAGTTCCAATAGAGAGGAAGAGGCAGGAAAAGAGTAGGCAATATTAAGGTTTGTCATAAATGTGGAAGTGCTGAGCATTTCATTAAGGATTTTCCTATGCACAAAGTGGATTATTAAGATTACCTCAAGAAAACTAGTGACAAAGGTAAGAATAGGGAACAGGTCCCTGGTAATTCAAGATGGAAAGAATAAGCTGAATATCTTGTAAAGCAAGCTTGGCATCATAGGGAGACTATTCTAGTGAGTCAGGTCAAGATGAAAGGACTAGAGATATTTCTATTCTAGTAGTGGAAGAAAGTCCATTTATCTATGACTCCTTATTTGCATTCATGGCAACACAAAGTAAAAAATAAAAGAAGGTAACTCTATTTGATATTTAGGAGAATCTAGATAATTATACTGTTAGAAAGAGAAAAAGGCTTGCTAGTGTCTTGATTGACTCTATATGTGAAGTAACTCTTTAGAAAAATGCCTTGGATGAAAAAGTAGAAAATCAAGAGCATGAGCTGATTGCTTTAGCATTACAAAATTCTAAAACTGAAGAGTTGTTCACTAAAATAAAATCTGAAAAGTCGAGATTAATGAGTAATCTAACGAAGGTAAAAGAGGAAGATGAGAAAGGGAATAAAGAATCTTAAAGGCTTCAAATCAAATTGATCTTGAGGAAAGGCTGAAGGATTCTCAAAAACACCTTATGTCTGCACTTAACGGGAATGAAGAGTTGGAGAGGGACCTATTCTGCTTGAAATAAGAGTTGAACAAGTCTCTTAAATAGACTACTTCATCATTGATCATTTCTGACTTGACTAGTCAAGTTTTTAATGATTATAGAGGTCTAGGATATCAAAGAAAATCCCACCTACTAAGCCTAAAGAAAAAGTTATTCATGATGACATAATCAAAGGGAACAAACACTTATGCACTTACTATGGAAGAGATGGACATTTGAAAGAAAAATGTCAAAACTGGCTTAAGGAAAAATTAAGGAATACTAAATATATTCAGCAATAGAATGCACATCCTAAGGGCTTCGAGTCTCTAAAAATGGTGAAGAGGAAGCTCTCACGACCTAGATGGTCTAATAATAATTTGATCACATTATTATTCTCCTACTAAGAACTCAATCTTAAGTGGGTTCCCAAATCTAACTTATGATCATGATTCTAGGCATGGGAAGGGGATTGCAGTTAGTAATAGATTGTTGATTAAAAGGGTTAAAAGCTCAATGATGGAAGATCTTTCTATGTTCTCTCTCTCAAGACACTTTAGGTAAAGGTGTCTTATTATGAAAAGTTGATCTCAAGGACCTAGCCCTTAGCTTATGAAAGCTGATATTCAAAAATAGGGTGTGTAAAGCATGTTTTCAAAAGGAAGCCCTATAATGACCTTCAGATATAATAAATGAAAATGCTTTTGAGAATGAACTAAAAAGGGATTTTGTGAATTGATGAAAGAGGTGCATGTAGTTCTTGACTTTTCAGGAAAATTATTGATCCTTGGTGGTGCTGAAAGTGATGAGCAAAAGGACGAAAAAAGAAAATAAGTCATGATTCTCAAGGACCTGGTCATTAGGAAATTTATCTCAGAAGGAGAAGTTTAGCAGCTTGAATAAAGTCAAGTCGGGGACCTGGTCCCCGAACCTGCCTTGGGAACAAAGTTCTAAGAAAAAAAGAGTCTGCAGATATTAAAGCATGATACTGACTTAACCTAATATGTGAATTAATGTCTCTCCACAAAATTAGCTATGAGAAGAAGATAGGTATCCTTAATAAAGTAGGTGCATATTAGTCTAACTCAGTACCATACCCTTGCTCCACTGGGTAAGAATACTTTAGGTATGTTGTTGCTGTAGTACCGTACCCTTGCAGGTATACACCTATGGAAATAGCTTTGAAAATGGACAAATGAGACTTCACAAATTTGAAGATTCACTCAAAAGGGAGAGGGACCTGATCTCATCTCTCAGGTCAGTATCGCCATAGTATGTTTTAATAATCATAAAATATTGTCAAGAAAGCCATGTGTTTTTCCTTGTCTAAATAAAAGGTGTCAAATGAAGAGTTTCTCTTATTAGGGTCACACATGTCATTTCAAAAGGAACATCTTTTAATGACAGCGAAAACCTCTTAAAATTGATAAATCAGACTATTTCTCATTCTTAGTCTCAACTCATCACTTCTTGGCTCCTCTAAACCAAACTGGTCACTATCACTCTTTTTAGCTCACAAACCTAAATAACTAACATTACTACTTCCTTAAACCCAGCTAAGAACCTTGAAGAAGATAAAACTCTATAAAATCAAACTGAATATGAATATCATGATTCTTCAGCAACCAAAGCCATAGAAAACTTTACCTTAGATAATGTAAGTTAAAAGTCTAGTAACCTTGCTAGAATGAAGAAGAAACACCTAGCTGTCAAGGAAAGGAAAGACTTTGAGGGACCTTGTCCCAAGAAGAGAAAAGTTGTGATTAAAAAAAAGAGGCAAGTAATTATACTAAAGGAATAGATGAAGGATCTGGCTAGTTAAAGAAAGAATAAAATATTGATGACTTGGAAGGTTCTGTTAGAAGGAACTTTGATCCCAAGATATGTGATAAACTTGGAATGATCAAAGTTGGTAGATTATGTCAAGTACCAAGGATAGCTATATCTATTTTAGAAAACAACCCCAGTGGTTTTTTGAAAATTAGGTGCAAGGGAAGCTTATCAATATGGATGAAGAATCATGAGGAAAGATGTTGAATGTACCTATATTTGGTGTAAGGACAATTATGAAGCAGCATCCCTCAACTGAGTTCATGATAAATGCATCAGTGATAGGAGGAACATCAATAATTATAGTAAAAAGAAAGTTCTTAAAAATGCATATCAACTGGTATTTAGGTTCACCAACAAGGTCCTGCTACTAAGGTTAGAAAAGAGAACAATTACCACCAGTAGTGACTTTTTCTTGATCGAATTTTTGAGTAAGTTTGGGTTAATAAGATTACCAGAACACATGAAGAAAGTAATCTATAAGAATGAATGGAATCATAGACTGCTATGGCTACTTCCTCAACAAAGTATTCATTCACCTTGGGGTAATTGAGAAATGTGTTAATATCAAAGGACACTAAAATAATATACCTAAAATTGAAGAATCAAAAGTTATCTTTTGAGGGACCAAGTGCCACTAATGAACTTGTAGAAGAAAATGCAAAACTACAGATAAAAGTAGTAAAACTAACTAGTGAAGTTCAAGGATTGGATGATATAGTGGTGGATCTTACCAAAAAGTTGTTGGATGCTCACATTAGTAAAAATGCAAGAATGGAGACGTTGCTTAAGTCCTTTTCCCCCAATACTCCCTTTACATGAGCCTTGTTATCCTTATTTTCTCATCAACCTTGCGTTATTTTCATATCCTGGTTCTCATAATGGCTTTTAAAGAGAATTATTTTTACTGTGATTATGTTAGCTTACTTTATTGGTACTTATCTTGATTAATCATGAATGAATCTTTATTTGTGATCTTTATTTTTTTTTTACTTTAAAGTTGTTCTACATGTTAGTGTTTCCCTAGAGGCCATGAGTTAACTAATTTGTGCCTATTTTACTCTTAGGTTACTATTAATCCCTTTCAAAGATGCCAAAATGAGGGAATACTGACTTCATGTGTAAGGACCAGGTGGGTGTATGGGTGTGCAGTGTGCCTGTGCTGCATAATGATAGAAAAAGAAGAATACAAATGCACTAAATGAAGGTTAATAATGACAGAGGGAGAAATCAAATGTTTTTGCTACAAATAATAACAAGAGACCAAGTCTCTATGTTGCATAATGATGAAGGAAGCATATGATAGAGGGAATATTCATCTTTAGGTTGTAATCACACTAATTAAATATGATGAATGTGTACTCAAAACTGTATGGTTGGTTTTTCATCATCAAAAGGAGGGAAATTGCAATATGCAGTTTTGATGATGAGTAGCCAACTGCAAGGGACCAAGTCCCTAGATTTGTAAGGTACAGTACAGTTGGCACATATTGTCTGCACAATTTTGTCTTCTTGTGTAACAAACTTGCATGTGCAACTTTGTATTGATTAGGACAACTGGTCCAATAATTTTTCAACCCTAATCATCACTCATCTATAAAATGAAAGACACCCCTCTTTATCAAATTTTTTTTTGCAATTACAAAGAATGAAAAGAGGAATCAAAAACCTCATTTCAACACTGCTCAAGTTCTTAGCTTTATGAGTGCTTAAAAAGAAATAGTTCTTGAGTGAATAATGAATTTTAATTGAACTACATGTTATAAGAGTAGTGTTTTTCTATTTGAGTAGAAACTACTTAGGTAGAGTTGCCTAAATGAGGTTGATTAGAGTTAATTAGCATAGAAAGTCCTTGGTATAGTTAGCATGATGAGCTTGTAGTATAGTTGCTACTAGGAAAAGGAGCCTAGAGTTAGGCTAAAATCTTGACTTTAATCAAAAGGTTAATTATAATGGATTTCCTTGGTGCTTATGAGGGAAAGCCGTGGTTTTTCCCTTCCTGGGTTTCCACGTAAAAATCTTATGTTTTACTCTTCCTGCACTGTCTCTTACTTCCTGGTCATTTTTGTGTCCTTTGTCTGTAATTGATTTTGAGGGACCTGGTCCCTCACTGTGTGGTGCAACCGTTAGGGTTTCTATAGATAAAGTGCTTGGGAATGGTTAGCTGGGTAAGCTCTAGCATAAAGGAAGGGATAAAATAGTGCCATGATCCATGCAGTCCAAAATCTTTCAAAACAATATGCACATAATCATATATATATATTTGTAAAATATGTCGGGATAGGGAACAAGGTTTAGCATGAGACTCAAACCATTATCCTAGATTGTGTACCTTTAATCGTTATAAAGGCACCCATGGGCTATACGAGTCCAGATCCCCCTACCAAAAGTTCTCCCGTGCATATTAGTAACATAAGCTATAGGTATCAAAGAAGGTCTGGGAATCCACTACCCTTCACCAATCCATGATAAATATATATAAGGTGTGACACAAGCACCCAGTGATTAGTTTCAACCCCCACGCCAGGAAATGAGGGTTTCCAATATCGGTCCCTCGGGACCTCTTCCTTCACGGACAGCTACACAACCCCTTTTATGCTAATTACAATATTTACACAATCACATTCATTTAACCAAGGACCATCTATTAAGGCACATACTGTAAGTAAAAATAGTTATACCAATTACGCTTGCAAGCTAATATCATTATGTCATTTCCATTGACCATCAACTTGGAGTAATCCATGACCCCCATGGTCCAATTATTCATTAGCTTGGTGGAATCCATGATTCCCATGGTCCAATTATACATTAACTTAGGGGAATCCATAACCCCCAAGGTTTAATTTAAAATTAATTCATTGCCATAAGGGCCTTTCAAATCCATTTGTATTCCATTAGCATTTTATGCAATGCAATAGTTCAAATTTGATAATAGTTCAAAATTTGATTGCAATATGAATATATTCATGTCTCAAAGCCAATTTCATGAGGTGGGTTGAGGTTATTACCAATTCCATTACAAAAATCCATTTATTTGGGGGAATCCATGACCCCCATAAGTTTATCAAATTAATTTGGGGGATCCATGTCCCTTTTTCCCATTTACCATGCCTATGCAGCGAATTAGTTCAAAAGCCATCAATTCAACACATAAATGATTCATAAAATCCATGTGAAAAGCAATTCAATCAATAGTACCCAAAATCCCGCAGCCCAATTTCCAAATCAACAATTAAATCACATAGAAAATAATCTTAAACACATTATTTAAAAAAAACAAGTTTTAAGGGAGATATACATACCTTAGATATCAAGAGTTATGGAGATAAACCACCTATTAAAGATCTAGATGACCAACACTTAAAACGCTATCTTGTTCATGACTTACGAATATTGAGAGAAGAATACTATTTAAGAGTATTTTATATGTGTCTAAGAGAAGAAAATAACCCCCTTTAGATGTTTTATGGTCGTGGGTTATGAATGAGGAAAGAGGGAAATAACCAGAGTACCAGTAGTTAAAAGTGTAGGAAATTGGTCTCATGTCGTTATGGGTGACGACATGACTCATGATGACTGGGTATTAGTTGTTTCCTAGACTAGTAGTGTAGGAAGCCATCACTAGTTTGGTCATGAGTCACACCCCATGACTCGTGACTCGACCTAATGGTTTGTAGATTCCTAGTCATACTTAGGAAAGAAATATTAGCTACTCCATTGATTTGGCCACGAGTCCCTCCCTACGACTCGTGACCATAACTTTTGACCTATGAGGCGCCAGTCATAGCCTGGGTAGTGAGCTCAAAAAATAAAAATTTTGGAAGAAAAAATTTAGGGTGTTACATTACCCCACCCCACCCCACCCCCTCTCCCAATATCATTCATCCTCTAATAAATAGTGTAGGCGTCCATTACTACGAATGTAAGACAAGAATGCAATCACAAAACCATGAATAAAGTTAGAAAACAAAAAGAGTAGAAAAACACAAACCTTAAGAATGATTATCCAACCTGGGGAACAAGAATGGGTATTTGGACTTCATGTCCTCTTCAACCTCCTATGTAGCTTTTTCCACTTTTTGGTTTCTCCAAAGGACTTTTACTAGATTCACATCCTTAGTCCTTAATATACGTACTTGTCTATCCAAAATCTCAACTAGAACTCCCTTATAATAAAAGAAATCTGAAGTACCAACACTCTTAACAGGAACAACCAAAGAATGTTTGTCCACACACTTCTTCAACATTGATATGCAGAAAACCAGATGAATGGAACCCAAACTCGAAGCCAAACAGAAAACAGGATGAATGGAACCCAAATTCAATGGCAAATCCAATTCATAAGCAACATTTCTAACTCTCCTTAAGATCAAATATATACCCACATAATGGGGATTGAGCTTCCCTTCATCCCAATCCTATTTCTCTTCTTCATGGGAAATATCTTCAAGAACACCCAATCGCGAACCTAAAACTCTAATTCTCTTTACCTCACATCCGTGTATGACTTTTGGCGAGTTTGAGCAGTCTTAAACCTATCCCTGATTATTTTCACTTTCTCAATGGCTTGGTGAACCGAGTCCAGAGCGAACAATCTAGTATCGCTAACCTCAAACAACCCAATAGGAGACCTAAGCCTCCTACCATAAAAAGCTTCAAATGGATCCCTCCCAATACTAAAGTGATAACAGTTATTGTAAGTAAACTCGATGAGAGGTAAATAATCAACCCAACTACCTCTAAAATCAATCACACAGGATCTTAGCATATCCTCCAAAGTCTGAATGGTCCTCTCCATTTTTCCATCTATTTAAGGGTGCTTCAGCCTCCTACATAGCCTTTTTTACCTTTTGGTTTCTCCAAAGGACTTTTACCAAACCCACATCCTTAGTCCTTAATATATGTACTTGTCTATCCAAAATCTCAACTAAAACTTCCTCATAATACAAGGATTCTAGGCACAACTAAATAATGATCGCCCACATATTTCTTCAACACCGATATGCAGAAAATCAGATAAATGGAACCCAAACTCGAAGGCAAATCCAACTCATAAGTAATATTTCTAACTCTCCTCAAGATCAAGCATAGACCCATATAACGGGTACTAGTATTCCCTTCTTCCTAAACCTCTTCACTTAATTCATGGGAAATACTTTCAAGAACACCCAATCGCCAACCTAAAACTCTAATTCTCTTCACCTTACGTCTGTTTAGGACTTTTAGAAAATTCGAGCAGTCTTAATCCTATCCCTGATTATTTTCACTTTCTCCATGGCTTGGTCAACCAACTTTGGACCAAATAATCTAGTCTCACTAACATCAAACCTCCTAATAGGAGACCTACGCCTCCTACCATAAAAAGCTTCAAATGGATCCATCCCAATACTAAAGTGATAACAATTATTGTAAGCAAACTCGATAAGAGGCAAATGATCTACCTAACTACCTCCAAAATCAATCTCACAGGCTCTTAGAATATCCTCCAAAGTCTGAATGGCCCTCTATATTTGTCCATCTATCTGAGGGTGCTTTATCTTTCTAAGTAGCTTTTTCCACCTTTTGGTTTCTCCGAAGGACTTTTACCGAATCCACATCCTTAGTCCTTAATATACGTACTTGTGTATCGAAAATCTCAACTAGAACTTCCTCATATGACAAGGAATCCAAAGTACCAACACTCTTACCTGGCACAACCAAAGAAAGATTGCCCACCCACTTCTTCAACATCGATATGCTGAAAACCGAATAAATAGAACCCAAACTCAAAGGAAAATCTAATTCATAAGCAATATTTCCAACTCTCCTCAAGATCAAGTACAGACCCATATAATGGGGACTGATCTTCCGTTCTTCCCAAACCTCTTCACTTTCTTCATAGGAAATACTTCAAGAACACCTAATCACCAACCTCAAACTCTAATTCTCTTTGCCTCACATACGCGTAGGACTTTTGGTGACTTTGAGCAGTCTTAAGCCCATCCCTAATTAATTTCACTTTCTCCATCTCTTGGTGAACCATGTCCGAACCTAAAAATCTAGTCTCACTAACCTCAAAACACCTAATAGGAGACCCATTCCTCCTACCATAAAAACTTCAAATAGATCCATCCCAATACTAAAGTGATAACTATTATTTTAAGCAAACTCGATGAGAAGAAAATTATCTACCCAAGTACCTCCAAAATCAATCACACAGGCTCTTAGCATATCCTTCAAAGTCTAAATAGTCCTCTCTGTTTGTCTATCTATTTGAGGGTGGAATGTGGTGCTAAGTTTCACCCGTGTTTCCAAGTCTTTCTAAAATGAATGCCAAAATGAGAAAAGATCTATGCACATCGATTCAAAATAATGTAGACTAGAGCACCATGCAATTTGACAATATCCTAAATAAACAACTTAACCTAATTCTCTCCAGTGTAAGTAGTCCTCATAAACAAGAAGTGATAAGACTTAGTCATCCTATCCACCATGACCCAAATAGATTATTTTGATTATGAGACCATGGAAGACCAATAATAAAATCTATGTTGATTATCTCCCACTTCCACATAGGAAACTCAATCTCTTGAGACATGCCACCAGTCCTCAAGTACTCAACTTTCACTGCTGACAAACCATGCATAGAGCCACAAAATTGGCCACACCTTTCTTCATGTTGTTCCACCAATAAATCTCCTTCAAGTCATGGTACATCTTTGTCAACCCTAGATGAACTATATACTTGACTCAAGAGATTCAGCTAAAATCCTTTCTCACATCCCATCAACATCTGGAACACACAAGCTAGCTTGGTTGTAATACCCCAAGAAATTTTTCATTGAAGTTTTGTGCATAAACGTGTTGGGTTCTATCTTCTATAATGAATTATAAATTTTTCGTGCATAATGTCTTAGATTATGACCCACCACTGCGTAGAGTATCGACTAACCTTTCCAACAATATATGGAATATCCAAAATGGGCACTCGAGCGATAAGTTATGAATATTCTGATCGAACCATGAATAGGAGTGAACAGTAAAACGTGCAGGAAAAAGTACTGAGGCCTGGCGTATTTTTTCTCCAACTTTAAATGATCATAACTCCTTGTACATAATGATCTGGGTGATATACTATATATCAACAGAAAGCTCTGCGAGTTCTATTTCCAATGAAATTAGTTTCATCCAATTTTTCTATCAGAGAAAAAAGTTATAGTCAATCTACTTCGGCCTATCAAAAGCAAATTTTTGGGTTAAATTTAAACAATCATAACTCCTCGTACACAATAATCTGGGTGAGATACTACATATCAATGAAAAGATATGAGAGTCCTCTTTCCAATGAAATTAGTTTCTTCCAATTTGTCTATCGGAGCAAAAAGTTATAGTCGATCTACTTCAGCCTATCAAAAGTAAATTTTTGGTTTAACTTTAAACAATCATAACTCCTCGTACACAATGATCTGGGTGAGATACTATATATCAACGGAAATATATGAGAGTCCTCTTTCTAATGAAATTAGTTTCATCTAATTTGGACATCGGAGTAAAATGTTATGGTTGATCTACTTCACACTATCAAAACAGTCCACCAAAGGACTGATTCAAGAATTATTTGATTTTTAGGGGCGTTTTGGTCATTCCCCCTCATCCAAAATCCATCCAAACCCTATATTAAAGCCTATTAGAAGCATTATATGTTATATTTCATCAAATTCTCTAAAAAAGAAAACCCTAAGCTCCTACATCCAACTTCAAGAACCTCCAAAGTTCACCATTAATTCTACAAATTTATTCAAGATTCCAAGTTCCTAGTTCAAGAACTCCAAGAACCATCATTCAAAGGCACGATTAACATCTCAAAAATAAGTATCGATCTAAAGTTCATCTTTCAAGGTATGTGGGGGTTTTCTACAAGTACTCTCTTTCGTTCTTGTGCCCAAAAGTAATTTTCTTTACAAAGGCATGATTTTTATTTGATTTTTACGAATTTGAAGCATGAACCCATATCTTATGATGATTGTTATGAAATTTTGATGTTTATAATTTTGAAAGATGAATTTAGATGTGTAGAGATATAAAGCATGAATGTTGAATGATATTTATCATGATTTTAATATTTGGGTTGTCAATCCCCATTGGAAATTGTGTTTTTTTAAGAAAGTGTATGTTATAAGCACGTTGATGTTGAATATTTGAGATATTTTGAATGATTTGTCCTTTTGGTCTTAATGGAGTTGTTTTGAACTCGAGTGTGAAAGAAATCCACAACATAGTTGATTTTGATAGATGGGAAGCATGATGGCTCCTGATGTATATTTATGTATTACTGAAATTATTTTGTTATGGATTGTCTTTGAAATGATCTGAGCTAAGTCTGAGAGAAATCTTTAGCACCGAGTGGGAGGTATAAAGCGACCTTACTTCCCTAGAACTACGTGCCCCCGTTGGAGTGAGCCGGAGGCTAATTTGTATAGTGATCACTAGTTTATGTGGATTTGATATTAATAGTCCTACTTTGATGTCAAGGATAGGATGGCTCTCCCTAATGTGGGTTGTACGTTGGATTCCATCTAGCTCACATGGTTTATATCGGTTACAGTATCTCCCAGTATGTATGTGTTTCTTTGTGTCTATGGTTAATGGTAAAGTGATTTGAAAGTGGAATTGTGAAAGTTATTCTTTCGAAAGATTTAAATGATATTTACATTATGAGAATTGATATTCTTGATGAACTGAAAGTGTTTGACAAATTATATGATGACTCACATGTGTTATTGTACTTATTTCATCCTCTCATGATTATGATGATTTTCTTCGGGCTATATCTGTATATTTCTTATAAATATTTATGATGATGATGTTTATACAAATGCATACACCCCCATATAATCGGTTTCTTTCCATGGTACTGACCCACATCTTCAGATGTGAGTTGCATTTTCTCGGAATGTAGGTTCAGGTGCTCAGTTCCAGGTTCGACAGTGATTCTTTGGGCACGCTGTTCTATATCCTCTATTGTGGTAAGTACTCATATTCCGAGGATGTGATGTCTGATGTTGGTTTCACAGAATTGTTTATATTTGATAACTGAGTATGAGTCAGTTGGGGCATGTCTCAATGGCTTGCGAGTTTTATTGAATTTCTTAGAGGCTTGTCAGACTAGTATAGATGCTGGGAGTTGACTAATAAGTCATATTTTGTTATCTTTCTGAAATTTTTTTATTCTTGAATGATGATTACTCTGTTGATATTTGAGGGTTATTTATGGAAACCCCATTGATTTATGTTGAACTGAATGAAAATGGCTCAAAGGGTAAGCTTGGGGCTACTCGTAGCCTCAAGCACTGTGTGACGCTCTGGGTCCCATTTTTTAGGGCGTTACAAACTTGGTATCAGAGCCTAAGGTTTTAAGGTGTCCTAGGGAGTTTCACAAGCCACGTTAAGTAGAGTCTTGATCATTGGTGTGTAGCACGCCACACCTATGAGCAAGAGGCTACAACACATTTTAGGAAAAAGTGTGATTCTTTCTTTTAGAAGTCTATCGTGCTTAAAGTATTTCTCTCTGCTATTGATTTGTGCTCTCCTCTTTCAGAAATATGCCTCCACATCGAGCGAGAAGAAATAATGATGGTCAGTAACCTCAACCCACTGACCCATTGAATGAAAACGTGTCTCATGCTGAATTTTAGGCAGCCTTTCAGGCACTGGCCCAAGCTGTTACTACAAATGTTCAGGCCAACCCGGCCCCGGCTCCACAGTAGTATGGAGGTAATTCAGCTACTGCCAGGATCTGTGACTTCATACGGATTAATCCACCAGAATTCTATGGGTCTAAGTCTGATGAGGATCCATGATTAGTTTTAGAAGAGGTGCGGAAGATTACTTAGGTGATGGATATATCTGAGGAACATAGTGTGGAGTTGGATGCGTATAGGTTGAAATACCTTGCTTATGACTGGGTTGTTGCTTGGAGGAAAGGTAGAGGTGAGGTATTTGTCCCTACAACTTGCCAAAAGTTCCAGGATGTATTCCTAGATAAGTTTTTCCCTTTGGAGATGAGGGAGGCAAACGTGGAAGAATTTATGAACCTGCGATAGGGCTCTATGACTGTTAGGGAGTACTGTCTAATGTTCAATCAGTTGGCTAAGTATGCTCCTAACTTAGTGGCTGATAATCGGGCTAGTATGAGTAAGTTTGTGATTGGAGTGTCTAGTTATGTGGTTAAGGAGTGTAGGTCTGCTATGCTAAATAGTGAGATGAATCTTTCTAGGCTGATGACTCATGCCCAACAGATTAAGGAAGACAAGATTAAGAAGAGAGATAGAATGAGAAGGAAAAAAAAAAGCTAGGTCCGAGCAGTACAGACAGGGTCAGACTAGATCGTAGTGAGGGAGTTGCCCTCAGTATCAGTATTATTCATCTATACCAGCACTACCATCGTCTAGTGCTCTCGTACCTAGAGGTAGGAAGGAGCAAGGTAGCAGGTCATATGCATCTAGGTCCCAGTACAGTGCTGGCAGTAAGCCAAATCGTCCCCTGTGTCCTAAGTATGGTAGGGCTCATTCAGGTGAGTGTTGGGGTAAGAAGAGGGGTTGTTTTCAGTGTGGTGACATGGGTCACAGAGTTAGAGATTGTCCACAGGATGGACAAGGGCGTCGTGACTATCGCCCTCAAACCCAGACTCAAAATATTAGTGCTCCAGTTCTAGCAACTCTCCCAGCCCCCAGCTCAGGGCACCTCTTCTAGCAATGCTGGTGGGCAGTGCCAGAATAGATTCTATGCTTTACCATCCCACCAGGAACAAGAGGACTCTCCAGATGTTATTACTGGTATGCTTCATATATTTCTGCTTGATGTGTATGCTTTGTTGGATCCTAGATCCAGTTTTTCATATGTTACACCTTTGATTGCTATGAATTTTGAAATGAGTCCTGAGATTATTCCTAAGCCTATCCTAGTTTCTACCCCAGTGAGTGATTCGATTATTTCCCAGAAAGTGAATAAAAAGTGTCCTATTACCGTTCTTCATAGAGTCTTGTTGGCTGATCTGATTGAGTTAGACATGGTAGATTTTGATGTGATTCTGGGTATGGACTGGTTGTATTCTTCTTATACCTCTATTGATTGTCGGACCCGAATGGTCTAGTTTTAGTTTCTGGGTGCATCCGTGTTTGAGTAGTTTGGGAATTCTATGTCACCCAAGAGTCATTTTATCTCTTACCTCAAAGCTAGAAAGCTTATTTCCAAAGGGTGTATTTACCATTTGGTTAAGTCAAAGACACTAAGTCTGAGACTCCAACTCTCCAGTCTGTTAACGTCGTCAATGAGTTTTCTGATGTCTTTTTGGATGATCTCCCAGGGATACCTCCTGATAGAGAGATAGAATTTGGGATTGATCTTCTTCCTGATACTCATCCCATTTCTGTTCCTCCTTACCGTATGGCCCCTGCAGAACTTAAGGAGTTGAAAGAGCAACTCAAAGATCAACTAGACAAGGGTTTCATAAGGCCCAGTATTTTTCCTTGGGGTGCTCTTGTGTTGTTTGTGAGAAAGAAAGATGGCTCTTTACGTATGTGAATTTATTATTGCCAACTGAATAAAGTCACCATCAAAAATAAGTACCCCCTTCCGAGAATAGATGATTTGTTTGACCAATTGCAAGGTGCAAGTTATTTCTCAAAGATAGACCTTCATTCCAGCTATCATTAACACAAAGTTAGGGAGTGTGACATCCTAAAAACTGCTTTCCAAACTTGTTATGGCCATTTTGAGTTTCTTGTTATGTCTTTCGGGTTAACTAATGCCCCAGCAGCTTTTATGGACCTCATGAATCGAGTGTTCAGACCATATCTGGATATGTTTTTCATAGTATTCATCGATGATATACTGGTGTACTCCCATAGTGAGGATGAACATTCTGATCATCTCCGAACTGTCTTGTAAACCCTTAGAGATCACAAATTATTTGCCAAGTTCAGTAAGTGTGAGTTTTGGCTAAGGTCAGTTGCTTTTCTAGGTCATATCCTTTCTTTCGAGGGTATTAGAGTTGATCCCCAAAAGACCGAAGCTGTTAGAAATTAGCCTAGACCTATTTCTCTGACTAATATCCAAAGTTTCTTAGGTTTAGCTGGCTATTACCACTATTTTGTTGAGGGTTTCTCATCTATAGCGTCTCCTATAACTCGGTGGACCCAAAAGAAAGTAAAGTTCTTGTGGTTCGAATCTTGTGAGAAGAGTTTTCAGTAGTTGAAGACTCGACTCACTTCAGCCCCTATTTTGACTTTGCCTGATAGTAGTGATGGTTTTGTGGTGTACTGTGATACTTCGAGATTTGGGTTGGGTTGCGTATTGATGCAGAAGGGTAAGGTGATAGCTTATACTTCTAGATAGTTGAAACCCCATGAGAAAAAATTACCCCACCCATGACCTTGAGTTGGCAGCTGTTGTGTTTGCTTTGAAAATTTGGAGACACTATTTGTATGGTGTCCATGTTGATGTTTTCACAGATCATAAGATTCTGCAGTATGTGTTTACCCAAAGAGAATTGAATCTTAGCTAGAGACAATGGTTAGAATTGTTAAAGGACTATGATATGAGTGTGTTGTACCATCCGGGCAAGGCCAATGTTGTGGTGGATACCCTAAGTAGAGTGTCCATGGGTAGTGTTTCGCATGTGGTAGAAGGTAAGAAAGAGTTGGCTCGTGATGTACATCATTTAGCTAGATTGGGGGTTAGGTTGTTTGACTCTGCTGAAGGTAGTATAGGGGTTCAGAGTAGTTCTGAATCCTCCTTGGTTTTTGAAGTGAAGCAAAAGCAATACTTAGATGCTAGTTTGGTCAGACTGAAGGAGTCAGTCAAGGACCAAAAAGTAGAGGTTTTCTCCCAAGGGGAGATGGTGTGTTGAGATTTCAGGGTAGATTGTGTGTCCCGAATATTGATGATCTGAGGCAGAGAACAATGGCTGAAGCGCATGGGGCACGACATTCTATTCATCTTGGTGCCACCAAGATGTACCGAGACTTGCGGGAAATCTATTAGTGGAGTGGCATGAAGAAAGATATAGCAGCGTTTGTAGCTAAGTGTGCAACATGCCAATAGGTTAAGGTTGAACACCAAAGACCTGTTGGTATGATACAAGAGTTTAGTATTCCCACTTGGAAGTGGGAAGAGATAAATATGGACTTCTTGATTAGTTTACCTCCTTCCCGACGCCATCATGATCCCATTTGGGTTGTGGTTGATAGGTTAACTAAATTTGCTCATTTCTTTCCTATTCATACTTCATATACTGCTGAGGATTACGCTAGATTGTATATCCGAGAGCTAGTCAGACTACATGGAGTTCTCTTGTCTATCATTTTGGATAGGGGTACTCAGTTCACTTTGCAATTTTGGAAAGCTTTTTAGAAGGGTCTTGGTCCCCAAGTGCTTTTGAGTTCTGCTTTTCATCCGCAGACCAATGGTCAGGCTGAGTGGACCATCCAGACCTTAGAGAATATGTTGAGAGCTTATGCACGTGACTTTAAGGGAAGTTGGGATGATCACTTACCATTAATAGATTTTGCTTACAATAACAGTTTCCACTCTAGTATTGGCATGGCTCCGTTTGAAGCCTTATATGGGAGGAAGTGTAGATCAGCCATAGGTTGGTTCGAGGTGGGTGTAGCGGCTGTGAGTGGTCATGATTCGGTATTTGAGGCTATGGAAAAATTTAAGTTGATTAGGGAAAGGTTGAAAACTGTGCAAAGTCATCAAAAGTCATATGCGGATGTTAGAAGAAGAGACCTTGAGTTTGAAGTTGGTCACCTAGTGTATCTGAAAATTTCACCCATGAGGGGGGTGAAGAGATTTGAAAAGAAGGGGAAGCTTAGTCCCCGTTATGTTGGTCCTTACAAAATTCTTAGCCATGTTGGTAAGGTAGCTTATAAGGTCGAGTTGCCTTCCGAGTTGTCCTCTGTTCATCCAATATTCCATGTCTCCATGCTTAGAAAGTATATTAGCGATGTTGAGATAGTGGATTCCTATGTGAGTGGTGACATTCAAGAAAATCATTCTTTTGATGAGATTCCTATTGAGATTCTTGATTTCAGTTTCCGAAGACTAAGGAACAAAGAAGTTTCCTTGGTCAAGGTGTTGTGGCGAAACCAATCTGTTGAGGGTGAAACTTGGGAAGCTGAGGCGGATATGCGATCCGAGTACCCGTACCTATTTTCCGCAAACTCCGATCAAGCCGAAGGTACCGTTCTTTCCTAAATCATGCACTTTTGATAGAAGTTGCAGCAATTCAGTTGTCATTTATTATGTGTTTAGCTGTGGTTTCTTGAATTTATGCATTCTATGTTGTATTCGGAGTGAGAAACGATGTAGTGATGAGTCAAAGAGTCAAACAAATGGTTTCAGATATATTATCTATTACCTATCTAATCTTGGCATGTATAACATCATTCGAGGATGAATTTTTCCAAGGGGGAATGATGTAATACCCCGGGAAATTTTTTGTTGAAGTTTTATGCTTAAACGTGTTGGTTCTATCTTCTAGAATGAATTATAAATTTTTCGTGCAGAATGTTTTAGATTATAACCCACAATTGCATAGAGTATCGAATAATCTTTCCAACGATATGTGGATCATCCAAAACGGACACCCGAGCGACGAGTTATGAACATTCCGATCGAACCGTGAATAGTAGTGAACAGTAAAACATGCAGGAAAAAGTACTGAGGCCTGGCGTATTTTTGGTCCAACTTTAAATGATCATAACTCCTTGTACATAATGATCTGTGTGATCTACTATATATCAATGGAAATATCTGCGAGTCCTCTTTCCAATGAGATTGGTTTCATCCAAGTTTTCTATCGGAGAAAAAAGTTATGGTTGATCTACTTCAGCCTATCAAAAGCGAATTTTGGGGTCAACTTCAAATGATCATAACTCCTCGTATACAATGATCTGAATGAGATACTATATATCAACGGAAGTATATGCGAGTCCTATTTTTAATGAAATTGGTTTCATCAAATTTTGATATCGGAGTAAAACGTTATGGTTGATCTACTTCAGACTATCAAAACAGTCCACCAAAGGACAGATTCAAGAATTATTTGATTTTTAGGGGCGTTTTGGTCATTCTCCCTCACCCAAAATCCGTCCAAACCCTAATTAAATCCTATTAGAAGCATTATATGTTATATTTCATTAAATTCCCTCAAAAAGAAAACTCTAAGCTCCTACATCCAACTTCAAGAACCTCCAAAGTTCACCATTAATTCTACAAATCTATTCAAGATTCCAAGTTCCTAGTTCAAGAACTCCAAGAACCATCATTCAAAGGCACGATTAACATCTCAAAAATGAGTATCGATCTAAAGTTCATCTTTCAAAGTATGTGGGGTTTTTCTACAAGTACTCTCTTTCGTTCTTGTGCCCAAAAGTAATTTTCTTTACAAAGGCATGATTTTTATTTAATTTTTACGAATTTGAAGCATGAACCCATATCTTATGATGATTGTTATGAAATCTTGATGTTTATAATTTTGAAAGATGAATTTACATGTGTGGAGATATAAAGCATGAATCTTGAACGATATTTATCATGATTTTGATATTTGGGTCGTCAATCCCCATTGGAAATTATGTTTTTTTGAGAAAGTGTATGTTATAAGCACGTTGATGTTGAATATTTGAGATATTTTGAATGATTTGACCTTTTGGTCTTAATGGAGTTATTTTGAACTCGAGTGTGAAAGAAATCCACAACATGGCTGATTTTGATAGATGGGAAGCATGATGGCTCCCGATGTATGTTTGTATATTACTGATATTGTTTTGTTGTGGATTGTCTTTGAAATGATCTGAGCTAAGTCCGGGAGAAATCTTTAGCACCGAGTGGGAGGTATAAAGCGACCTTACTTTCCTAGAACTACATGCCTCCGTAGGAGTGAGCCTGAGGCTGATTTATATAGTGATCACTAGTTTGTGTGGATTTGATATCGATAGTCCTACTCCGATGGAAAGGATAGTACGGCTCTCCCCAACGTGGGTTGTATGTTGGACTCCATGTAGCTCACATAGTTTATGTTGGTTATAGGATCTCCCAGCGTGTGTGTGTTTCTTTGTGTCTATGGTGAATGGTGAAGTGATTTGAAAGTGGAATTGTGTAAGTTATTCTTTCGAAAGATTTAAATGATATTTACATTATGAGAATTGATATTCTTGATGAACTGAAAGTGATTGACAAATTATATGATGACTCACATGTGTTATTGTACTTATTTTATCCTCTCATGATTATGATGATTTTCTTCGGGCTATGTGAGTCTTTCATACATCCTGCATATTTATTATAAATATCTATGATGATGATGTTTATACAACTACATACACCCCCATATACTCGGTTCCTTTCCATGGTACTGACCCACATCTTCGGATGTGGGCTGCATTTTCTCAGAATGTAGGTTCAGGTGCTCAGTTCCAGGTTCGACAGTGATTCTTCGGGAACACTGTTCTACATCCTCTGTTGTGGTGAGTCCTCATATTCCGAGGACGTGATGTCTGATGTTGGTTTCACGGAATTGTTTACATTTGATAAGTGAGTATGAGTCAGTTGAGTCATGTCTCAATGGCTTATGGGTTTTATTGATTTTCTTAGAGTCTTGTCAGACTAGTATAGATGTTAGGAGTTGACTAATAAGTTGTATTTTGTTATCTTTCTAAAATTCTTTTATTCTTGGATGATGATTACTCTGTTGATATTTGAGGGTTATTTATGGAAACCCCGTTGATTTGTGTTGAACTGAATGAAAATGGCTCAAAGGGTTAGCTTGGGACTACTCGTAGCCTCAAGCACCGTGTGACGCTTCGGGACCCATTTTTTGGGGCGTTACATTGGTACCTTAAGATACTATCACCACCAATCTCAAAAGCCATAATATTTTGCTGACCACTACAACCTTAATCTGCATAGGAATAGGATACAAAGCTTGTTTCTCGTTTACCTGCACCAAGAGGTGATTTAACCAATTCTTGAACAATCACCCTTCCATCTTCAGTGTTCGAAAGATGAATTCCCAGGTTAGCTAATTAGTTAATATCGTTTACCATCCCTCTTTTCTCCTTATCCACGTCAGCTAAGCTCCCCATGGACAACCTCCTAAGAGCATCAGCAACCATATTAGCTTTACTTAGGTGATAATGAAGACTCATATAACAATCCTTGAGCAATTCAAACCACCACCTCTGTTTGAGATTTAATTCTTTCTAAGTGAACACAAACTGCAAGCTTTTATGATTTGAATACATATCAACGTACACCCCATACAAATAGTGGCTCAAAATCTTCAATGTAAACACCACAGTTGCCAAATCTATATCATAAGTCAGGTAACTCCTTCCATAGACCTTTACCTAGATGCATAATCCACTACTTCATCATGCTCCATTAAGACAAAGCCTATCCCCATATGAGACACATCACATTAAATATAAAACCATCAGTACCCTCGGGAAGGGTCATAACTGATTCAGAAGTCAACCTATCCTTCAACTTCTCAAAACTAAAAACAAGCATTGGACCATAAAAACTTTACCTTTTTATGAGTCAACTTAATCAATGGAGCAACAATAGAAGATAAGCTCTCAACAAACCTCTTATAATACCTAGCTAAACCCAGGAAGCTCTGAATATCGGTTGGAGTCATGGGCCTAAGCCACTCTTTTACTGCTTCAACAGTTTGTAGATCTACCATATCGGTTGGAGCATATAATATCTGATCCTTAAGAGTCTACATACTCGAAGGTTATTGGCATGATCCTCCTTACTCTAAGAATATACCAGGATATCATCAATAATCACTATCATGAAAAAATCCTAAACTACCTAAATACCTTATTCGTGAGATTCATAAATGCAGTGAAAGCATTAGTCAACCCGAATGACACAACCAAAAACTCATAATGACCATATCGGGTTCAAAAAGAAGTATTAGGGATATCTTCCTTCCTAATCTTCAATTGATGATAACCCGAGTAAGGATCAATCTTAAAGAATAATCTAGCACCGTAAAACTGATCCAAGAGATCATCAATTCTAGAAAGAGGATACTTATTCTTCACCATCACCTTATTCAACTATTGATAGTTTATGCATATCCAAAGAAACCCATCCTTATTATGAATAAAAAGTATAGGATCATCCCACGAAGAGTCACTAGGATGATGTAACCCTTATCAAAAATATCCTTTAACTGCTCCTTAAGTTCTTTCCAACTCAGCCGGAGCCATTAATATGAAGGGATAGAGATTGGGTAGGTATTTGGTAGAAGATCAATCCTAAAGTATATTTTTCTATTGGGAGGAATACCAAGAAGATCATCAAAAGCACTTTAGGAAATTTGTTAACCACTGGGATAGATTTTAAGGAAAGACTTTCAAAATCAAAATCCTTAACCCAAAGAAGATAATATAGGCACCTTTTAGAAATCAATTATCCATCTCTAAATTATGAAATAAACCCCCCTTTAGGCACTAAGAAACTTCCCTCCCATTCTACTATTTATTTATTAGGGAATCATAAACTGACATTATGGATCCGAAAATCTAGAAAAGCATAGCACGAATGAAGCCAATCCATCCCTAATATAATATTGAAATACACCATATCCAACTTTATCAAATCCAATATCTCTCTACAAAATATAGATACCACATATCCCCTATAGCCCTTTTTATCCACAATAGAATCACTCACCGGGGTAGACAGACTCAGAAAAAGGCTTAGAAATACTCTCGAGACCAAAACCAAAATGAACAGCTATAAGGGGTCACATAAAAAAGGGTAGAACCCAAATCAAGTAGAAAATATACACCATAAGAGAAAAGTTTCAACATACCAGTAATGACATCAAGAGATGCCTCAGATTCCTGATGGGTGGCAAGAGCATAAAGTCAATTCTTGCCAGTGCTAGTACCAAAAGTAGTACCCTTTGGTGCAGGAGTTGCAGAAGTGGTAATCAAAACTTTGTTATCTCTAGAAGCAACCTTAGCTGGACAGTCTCATTACAAATGCCCTAGATAACCATAAATATAGCACCTATTCCTCTCCTCATCACAATGAACATGATATATCTTCCCACAAAATCTACATAGATAATAAGGTGGAGCTGATTAGGCTCCACTCTCTTGAGACTAGGTATCCTGTGCCTTAAAAACACTGTCATCCTAGAAGCGACGATTATGAGATGGCTTAGGATAAGGAGCACTACCTATTGAGTATGAACCAAAGTTTCCCTAAGTGTTTCTCTTACTGCACTGTCTACCATCCCTTCCACTAGCTTGCTGACCTCCACGCTACTCTGAATACTAAAACCTTTTACTCTATCTTTCCCTAATCTTTATCTATTTCTTCTTCAAAACCTCAACTTGCTGTATATAAACCATAAGTCTGGAAATATCCATGTCATAATTCAACCGTGTTGCCTAACACTCTTGTACAAATTCCCTAGACAAACTCTAAGTAAACTTCCTTTATTCTTGCCCTCACACTAGACACAATCTCTGGGGCATAACTAGATTGCTGGTGGAATTTCAAAGCATACTCCTTCACGGTCATCCTTCCCTACTTCAATTCCATAAACTCTTCATATTTTGCCTCACTCAACTTCTGAGGAAAGAAAAGATCAAGAAAGTCACTTGAAGACTCATCCCATATAGTCGGCTAGGAATCATCACCCCTCAACTACTCCCACTCTTCCTACTATTGATAAGCTATATCTTTCAGCTGGTATGTGGCAAACTCCACACCTTCATAATCAAATATGTTCATCACCCTAAATATATTCTCTATTTCATCCATAAACCCTTGAGATTTCACCTCAACCTTAGAGTGTGTAAAGGCTGGGGGATTTAACCTCATAAATTGACTAACTCTAGTGACCTCAAAAGATAGACCAAAAATCCAACACGGTCAGGCTGAAGAGACTGAGAGGTTACCGACTGAGTCAGCAGATAAATTAATTGATAGAACTTGACATTATAAATATCTCCTTAGGGTGGTGGAGCATAAAAATCATCAGCAAGAGAAACTCGAGGAGGACTAGAAGGGACTAGTGAAACTCCATGAGGGGAAGTACAGTTAGGAGCAGGGACCTTAGACTGGGTCTAAACTCCATAAACAAGGCCAGTTCCATCCACATTATCCATTAGTGAGACAATGGAGTTTTCATGAGCATCAGATCTTTGAGGATGCATGATAAAAAAAATGTGAGCAAATGGAGATTAGAGGAGTTTTCAATACCTTAGACTCTATAGCTTGAAAAATAGATCATAAGAAAGGGAAACATTCCTAAATGCCTTGTAGCTTCTCCCTTATAACTATGGTGTGCTACGCAGCCATAAAAGAGACTTTACTTGACATGGCTTTATGTACACCTAATGACCTTGAACCTAGGCTCTGTTACCAAGTTTGTCATAACCCGAACCAGGGCCTAGTTGTGATGGGTATCTCAAGTCATCCAAGGCTTGGAGACCACCCAATTAGGCTAGCCAACAAGAACACAATATAACTAGTAAGGGATGAGTTCTAAACATATAATAAGGTATACATAAGTTCCAAACATATAAGCATATATAGATGAATTTCTAACTTAGAACAAGGTAGAGTTGAGTTCCAAAAATATAACAAGATAGGGATCTAAGAATTTATAACATAATCTACCCACACTTTGTCCATAAAAGCCCATACAAAAAAAAATATAAACCTAAGTCAGGACATGCCCTCAACCATAGGAAAAAATACCGACCAAAATAGTCAAAGACATAAGTAAAGACAAGACCATGAAATAAGGATCTTTTGGAGAACAGAAGCTTACCACTTCAATATAACTCACGAACAATCCAGAAATCACCTACCACTTTACAAGGAAACAAAGTGTCTTCGGACCCTGCATTACATAGGGATACAATATCTGGGGACAATAAGTGAGGTGAAGGCTAGCATGTAACAAAAAGAAGGGATAAAACAACACTATGATCTAGTCAATCTAAAATTAATTAAAACCATATGCACACAAAGATATTTATATATAAATATATGTACAATATAAAGGAATAGAAAATAAGGTTTAGTATGAGACTTAAAATATTAGTCTGGACTATGTAGCTTCAACCATCAGAAAGGGACCCACGGGCTATATAGGTCTGGCTCCTCCACCAGAAGGGCCCAGTGTATGTTAGCTTTATAAACCAGAGTATCAAGGAAGGCCAAGTAATCCATGAACCTTTGCCAATCATGATTAATTTATTTATGGAATGACACAAGCAAATGATCATCAAGACCATCCCCAATGCCGATAAATGTGAGTTTCCAGTATCAATCCCTGATAATGTCTAAGTTACATATCCTCTCAGAAAAGATACGGTTGCTGACAAATATTGTAAACAAACAAAGGTTGGGGTCGAATCCAAAGGGAATACGTGGAATCATGGCTTTCACTTGTTGTAGTCAATGGGCAGAACTAGAAAAAAGTAAATGGGGGGATTTGAGTTTCAATGTCAAACAAGTAACTAATATCAACTTTGGATGTAGTTAGTCGTTGGTGAACACTAGGATTATGCTCCCCTGGCTTCTCAACTCCGTAGGCTTATCAAGCTTTATTGATTAAACCCGATACCTTGCATGTAGAACAATAAGTTATGTGCATTCTTCAGTTTTTTGGATGAGCAGAAGGATTTCACCCTTTATCTTTTGGGTGTTAGGATGTTGCCTTACTAAGCATTATCTTGATGCCAGTTAACTATTGCCTTTTAAATCTCTAGTAATTATATGAAATCTAACCATCTTACTAAGATAAAACCTAGAAGCGTGGATCAACAGTGAAACTCTAAATTACTGTTGTCTTTATATTTTCCTAGTCACTACTCCTCTTTTGGAGTAAGTAGCAATAATCTAGGTGGGATCCTAATGTGTGCACCCATTAAGAAAACTATTATATTGAATATAAAGCAATATATGCATAGGTATCAATTCATAACAACAATAGTACTTCTCCTACTTCATCAATTAGACAGGGTTTCTATAACCCTAGCTATGGGTTTTTAGCTACTCATGCTTGTGAAATAATTGACAACATTCATAATAGAAAGCATAGATGAAATCACAATAATAATAAGTAGAAAACACACAACCGTAACTGAGTTAATCAACTAAAGTTAATACCAAAGAATCCCAAGATCAAAATTAAATCTTAGAATCAAAATATGTTTATAAATATCAAAAGTTCTTAACTCCTACTAAAATTACATAAAGGGTATTTATAGTACATGAGGAAACCCTAAAACCAAAGCCCAAATAAAAAAGGGGAAAACAAGGTTGGTGGCCACTTATGGTCCCTACTTGCGCCCTGTCCTTAGGCATACGTAACACTTGCAACCTGTAGGGTTGGCACAAGTAGCAACCACAATTGCTAGGACCAAAAATTCTGTAGGTCAGCTCTCGAGATTTTGGAATTCTTGCACTTTCTTTGCCCACATGCAGTCCATAAATGCTACTTAAGTCCATATGTTGACTTTGCAATTATTCGGATTTATTTTTTCAGCTCTTCTTTAACTCCTAAACATGCTTTGATCACGAACAAGCCGGAAGTGTCCAAACATCCATAATTGCTCCAATAAGTAGCCAAAAACAACTTTTGTCATTTTTTTCATGAACTTAGCATCCCAAACATGATTTCCTACCAAACATACCCAAAATGCATCAAATCTAACAAAATAACCTTAGAAACTTACATATTTTCCTTGTTTTAAGTGTCAAAAGTTCTATATTTCTATAGCACATCAACACCTTTAGCTTATACAGTTTGCATGTTCTCAGACAAAAAAACACAAAAAACAATGCTTAACTAAGAAAATCTAAGTTATTCAAGGTAGTCAATCAACGCTTTAAGCTCAAAAAACAACACCTTCTCTAATCTCACTTTTCAAAACCAACTTGTTGAAACCCTAGGTATTGCACCACACAGTGAGGGACTAGGTCCCTGAAAATCAATCTCGGGCAAAAAAACACTAATCGTACAGGAAAATAAAAGATAGTGCAAAAAGAGTTAGAACACAGATTTTTATGTGAAAATCCAGGAAGGTATAGACCATGGCTTTCCCACACAAACACTTCAACTTCCACTATAATCAAACTCTTTATTACAGCCTTCAATGAACCTACATCTAGGTTCCTTCTGCTTATAGCAACTCTACTACAACCTCATCTTGGTAATTCTACCATAGACTCTCTCTAAACTGATTACCTCTAATCATTTTAACATTTAGGCAACTCTACCTAAGAAACACTCTTAAAAGAAATCACCACTCTTATAGAATGAGTAGTTTGATTACAAATCGACACCAAGAACACTCACTCACTCTTTAAGAACATTAGAAATATAAGATTATGAGAAATGTTTAAGTATTCTTGAAATGGAGTTTTTCTACCTCACATCGCTCTTTAGAATTGGCAAATACTATTTGATGAAGAGGCGTATCTTTTCTTTTATAGCTAAGTGATGATTAGGACTAAAAGGTCATTTGACTATCTTTCCAAGTCAGTATAAAATAGCACCTTCAAGTTTATTGCACAAGAGGCCAAAATTATGTAGATGACACGTTGTAATGCCCCGTACTTTTTGTAGCTTAGTTTAGCTCCTAGTTATATGTATAAGATGCTTAAAGCTTGAAAATTTTACTAAGTGTTGGGGACATAGTCATATATTTGGCCTCTTAACTTTGAGAATTTTTAAAAATCTTCCTAACAATGAGATGTTGGTTTTTGAGTTAATTCATGTTCAAGAGTGTAAGGAGCATGTCTCGGGGAAGTTTTGGATTTTTTTGATGAGGATTAGGTCCTGTTTAGATTTTGATTACAGAACCTCACTGCATAGTGGCGCCTCGCGGTATGTATAGAGATAAAACCTTTACCGTATTGCGGTGAGCCTTCAATCTACATTCCAGTTACAAATTTAAATGTTTGATAGGCAATTATTTCTTTTCTCCTAAATCCAATTCATAAAAACATGAATTAAAAGTCATTTAAGGCATTATATGCCTATTTTTCCAAATTTCCTATCAAAACAAACCCTAACAATCCCCAGTGGTCATCAATGTCATTTGTTTCTCTCCAAGGAAACCAAGAATCAAGTTCCCAAATCCATGAACCTTCTAGGAAGCTTAAAGATTTGTGTTTCTCTTTTAAGATTTAAGATTCAAGGTATGTGTGATGTTTATCCATAGGACCTTATCATCCATGGAGTCCAAGAATCCCCTTTTTATATTAAATTATGAGTTTTTACATATTTATGATGAATTGTCTCCATAAAAATTTTATTGATTTTGATTACAAGTTATGTTACAAGTGTATTTTGATGGGATGAGCCCTTTACATGTTTGAATGAAGAAATTCCATGTCAAATCCCTAATTCATGGTTTTAGTAATGTAACTATGTTTTCAATCACGTGTTTTACCCATTCCTATTCTTAAATTCATGACACCCATGTTTTTGATGAAATTTCTAAATGTTGGGTTTTGAGCAATGATTCTTTATTATGGTTTTTCTAAAGTTTCATATTTCCTTATTGTTATTTTTATTCAGTGTTGGAGGATTATGAATACCCGATACTTAGCTTTTTACATAATTTTAGTATCTTTAGTATGGTTTTAGATAGACCATGAGTGTTATTATTTTGTTAGTATCATGATTAGTTTTTTTTCTCAGTTAAGCTTAGTTCAGCCTAATAATCAGTGTCATTCAATTGGGAGTAGGATTTAGCACCAAGAAAACTCAGGGATATGGGCTCATCTATTAGTTGAGGGTGTGACCTTTAGTAGTAGTCCCATTGTTACAGAACTACGTAGCCAGTGTAGGTTAGAGTTATCAACCTGCCTGTTGAGGGTTAATAAAGTGTTCACCTGCTAGTTGAGGGTAATACATATCTCATTAAAGAACATGTCAGATAAGGTTAACTCATTAGTCTTTTAGGAAATTAGTTTACTGGATCCACACAGCCATTGTTAGTACCTGTGGCACAGTACTGATACCCTTCCAACTGGGGTTACAGGTTGGACCTTGATTAGCTCAGATTAGGACATGTAGGTTATCTTGTACCACCCACAGTCTTAGTTAGGACTTAGTATAAAATTTAGTTTAGGTTTGCTTGACCATAGCATACAGTTGACCAGTTATTCAGTTACCATATTTCAGTATTTCATTTTATAGATTATTTCAGTATCATATTATCTGCTTGGTCATGCGTTCTCAGATTTTATAGCTTTTACGCATTTTATACATCAGTTATCTTATATTATTCAGTCAGTCATTATCTTATGCTATTCAGTCAATCAGTATTTCATGCACATAAACCTATCCATTTCAGCCTCACCTTATCTCATAAACTAGTATATTCAAATTGCTGATCACATGTTTTTTTGGACTATGATGTCTTATATTATAGGTTTGGACGCTCAATTTCTTAACCGTGCTTAGACAGTTCATCTTATCAATAGTAGTAGTTATGGTGAGTCCTTAAATATCGAGGACCTATTATGTTATTTTAGTATTTCTATGTATTTTTTCAATTAGTTCAATTTGGAGTTAGTTGGGGCCTATCCTATTATTTCTTAAGTCATCTTAGAGGCTTTCAGACATGCAGCCAGTCTGTTGGTTCTATCAGATATTTTTAGTCATTCAGACATATTTTGATACATATTTCAGTATCCAGTTTTACATTATCTAATCAGTATTTAAACCTTATGGGGTTGATAGTTTACTTCTGCACATGTGTATTTTGTTACTTTATTTAGTGCTCTTAGCAGGTACCAGCTCATGGATTAGATTGTGGTCACTTGTGACCATAAGCACCGTTGTCGCGACTGGGGTAGCCTCAGGTCGTAACAAAACTTGGTATTAGAGACTAAGGTTTTACAATGTCCTAGGGAGTCTGAAAGCTGCATAGAGTAGAGTCTTGTGCATGTGTGTAAAGCATGCCACACTTGTGGACAAGAGACTACAAGACCTTTTAGGAAAAGTATCCTTTATTTCAGTATTTATAGCATACAAGTGAGAATGAGCTCTATTGAAACTCTCTTTCTAATCCATCCTTTATTGCATTACAAAAAATGCCTCCTAGAAAGAATAACAGGAGAAGGAATGGGAACCAGCCTACACCTCCGCATGTTTAGCAAGATCCCCTAAATAAGCATGTCTCTCATATCGAGTTCAAATCTACTTTTTATACCTTAGGTCACTCAGTATCTACTCATATAATCATCAGGCTATTGCCCCAGCTAATCCAGGGGCAAATATAGCTGCAGTTAGGATTCAGAACTTTATGCCAAAAAACCCTCCTTTGTTTTTGGGATCCAACTATGAGGAGGATTCGTAAGAGTTTCTTGATATGGTTAGAAAGTGACTGATATCATGGGTGTAACTTTGAGTAAGAGTGTAGAGTTGGCTGCTTATCAGTTATAGGATATAGCTCATACATGGTGTAAATTATGGAAAGGTAATAGGGGTAATAATGCAAGGCCTAATGAGTAGGAAGAGTTTTCCATGATTTTCCTAGATAGGTTCTTTCCTTTAGAGTTGAGAGAAGCTAAGGTGTAGGATTTTATTGATTTAAAGTAGGATAGTATGAGTATGAAGGAGTATTTGCTTAAGTTTACTCAATTAGAGAGGTGTGCTCATCCAATGATGGTTGATAACAGGTCTAGAATGAGTAATTTTATCTCTGGTATATTAGATAGTATGGTCAAGGAGTGTAGAACTGCTATGTTGATTAAGGAGCTAGACATATCTAGGAGCAGAAGCTAAGGAAGAAAAAAAGGGAGAATAAGAGGGACAGAATAGGTAGCTTTAATTTTTATCAGTCGAGGTTAGGGGGTGGTAACCATTCTCAGTTCTATCAGAAGTTTCCTACCCTAGCTCCATCGTTAGCTGGTGTGCCAGTTCTAAAGTTCAGGAATGACAATCAAGATAGGGCATCAGGCTCCAAGTCCCAGGATAGTGTGAACAGCAGTTGTACTAATTCTCTTTTCTAGAAATATGGTAGGAATCATCAGGATGTGTGTAGAGCCGGCATTGATGTGTGTTTTAGATATGGTAAGCCAGGCCATAGAATTAGAAATTTCCTAAATAGTGGTTAGCAGGGTCAATCCAATCGTCCTCCAGTTCCATTTGATCACCCGACTCAGCAGGGTGTCAGGTCCTATGAAACTAGTGATCAATGGCAAAATAGATTGTATGCACTTCTATTCGGGTAGGATTGAGAAAGTTCTCCTGATATGGTGATGGGTATGTTACAGGGCTTTCACCTTTATGTTTATGCTTTATTAGACCCTAGAGCTTTGCTCTCCTTTCTAACCCCCTATATAGCAGTTAATTTTGTTATAAGTCCTGAATCTTTAAAAGAACCCTTCTCAGTGTCTACTCAAATAGGTGTCTCTATTACAACCATGCAGGTATATAGGAACTATCCGGTCATAATATCCTAGAAAGTCACCTTAATTGACCTTGTAGAGTTAAAGATAACTGATTTTGATATTATTCTTGGTATGGATTGGATCTACTCATGTTATGCCTCAGTTAATTGCAGAAAGAGAGTCGTTCATTTTCAGTTTCCTAATGAACCAATCATTCAATATAGGGGTAGTGCTTCAGTGCTTAGAGGAAAATTGTGTCATTCTTAGAGCTAGAAAAGTGATATATAAGGGTGTGTTTACCATATTGTTCAAGCCAAAGACTCTAATTATAAGACTCCAAGTCTCGAGTTAGTTCAGTAGTAAGGAAATTTCTAGATGTTCTCTATAAAGATCTTCCAGGAGTTTCTCCCAAAAGGGAAATTGACTTCGGAATTTATGTCCTTCTAGATACCCATCCTATCTCTATTCCTCCTTATAGAATGGCTCCAACTAAGCTAAAAGAGTTAAAGAGCATTTGAAAGATCTCCTAGATAAGACATTCATCAGGCCTAATGTTTCCCCATGGGGCGCTTCAATTCCTTTCGTGCGTAAGAAAGATGGTTCTTAAAAACTATGTATTAACTACCATCAATTGAACAAAGACACAGCCAAAAATAAGTATCCACCCCCCAGTATTGATGACTTGTTTGACCAACTTCAAGTTAACATTTATTTATCTAAGCTAGACCTTAGATCCGGCTATCATCGGCTTAGAGTTAAAGAATGTAGCATTTCAAAAACAGCTTTCAAAACTCTGTATGGTCACTTCAAATTCCGATTTTTGTCTTTTGGACTAACGAATGCCCAAGTAGATTTCATGGACTTGATGAACAAAGTGATCAAGTAGTACTTGGAAATGTTTACCATAGTCTTCATTGATGATATTCTTGTCTACTCCCATAGTGAAAATGATTATGCAAACCATCTCAGAATTGTATTGTAGACTCTTACAGCCCATTAATTATTCACCAAACTTTGTAAGTGTGAGTTTTGGTTAAGATCTGTATCTTTTCTTGGCCATATTATTTCTTATAATGGCATTAAAGTAGACCCTTAAAAGACCAAAGTAGTGAGAAACTGGCCCAACCCATCTCTCTATCAGATATCAGAAGTTTCTTGGGTTTGGCTAGCTATTATAGGCGGTTTGTTGAAGGGTTTTCATCTATTATGTCCCCTATGTCTTAATTAAATCAAAAGAAAGTCAAATTTTAGTGGTCAGATTCTTGTGAAAAGATTTTTTTGGAGTTAAATAATTGACTCACTTCAGCCCTAGTCTTGACATTGCTAGATAGTTTAGATAGATTTGTTGTATATTGTGTTGCTTCCTGAGTTGATCTTGGTTGTGTGTTGATGCAGAGAGGTAAGGTCATAACCTATGTCTCTAGACAGCTTAATCCCTATGCAAATAATTATCCTACCCATGATCTTGAGTTAGCACCTATTGTGTTTGCCATAAAACTTAGAGGCACTATTTGTATGGGGTTCATGTTGATGTGTTCATGGATCATAAAATTTTTTAGTATATGTTCTCACAAAACGATTTGAATCTTCGCCAGAAAAAGTGGTTAAAATTATAAAAAAAAAATTATGATATGAGTGTGTTGCATCATCCGAGCAAGGCCAATGTAATGGCAGATGCCCTTAGTAGATTGTTTATGGGTAGTGTTGCTTATGTTAAGGATGATAAGAGGAAGTTAGTCAGGTAGGTTCATCAACTTGCTAGATTAGTTTTTAGGTTGGTTTATTTAACTGAAGGTAGTGTATGGGTTCAGAATAGTTTGAAATCTTCTTTGGTTGCCAAAGTGAAAGAAAAGTAAGATAGGGATTCTAGTTTGGTTAATTTGAAGGAGTCAATTAGAGATCAGAAATTAGAGCTTTTCTCTTGAAAAAGAGATGGTTTGTTGCATTTTTAGGGTAAGATATGTGTGCTATGTGTTGATGGTTTGAGATAGTAGATTTTGGTATAAGCACATGGTGCACATTATTCTATTCACCTAGGAGTCAATAAGATGTACCGTGATTTGCATGAAATCTATTGGTGGAGTGGTATGAAGAGGTATATTATCAAGATTATAGCTATGTGTTCCAACTGTCAACAGGTTAAAGTTGAACACTAGAGGCCTAGTGGTACAATGCAAGAGTTCATCATTCCTACTTGGAAGTGGGAAGAGGTGAACATAGAATTTATGATGGGTTTGCCTCATTCTCATCGTCAACATGATTTGATATGGGTTATTGTAGATAGAATTACCAAATCAGACTATTTCTTGCTGGTTCATACTTCATATTTAGTTGAGGACTACGCCAATCTATATATTAGAGAGTTGGTTAGATTGCATAAAGTCTTATTGTCTATTATTTTAGATAGAGGTACTTAGTTTACCTCTCACTTTTGGAAAGCTTTTCAAAAGGGTCTTGGTACCTAATTTCATCTCAATACAACTTTTCAGCCTCAAATAGATAGTTAGCCAGAAAGGACCATTCAAACCCTAGAGGACATGTTGAGAGCATGTGTTATTGACTTTAAAGAAAGTTGGGATGATCACTTACCATTGATCGAGTTTGCCTACAATAACAGTTATTGCTCCAGTATTTAGATGGCTCCATTTGAGGCTCTCTATGGGAAGAGATGTAGATCTTCTATTTGTTGGTTTGAGGCAGAAGAGGCTACTTTGGTTCGTCCAGATTTAGTGTTTGATGCGATAGAGAAGGTTCAGTTGATTCAGGAGAGGCTTAATATAAACCAAAGTCATTGATTGGTTCAGTTCATTAGGGAGAGGCTTAAGATAGCCCAAAGTCATTAAAAATTCTATGAAGATGTGAGGAGAAGAGACCTTGAGTTTGAGGTTGGTGATTCAGTCTATTTGAAAATTTTGCCCATGAAGGGGGTGAAGAGATTTGTCAAGAAGGGGAAGCTCAGTCCCTGATATGTTGGCTCGTATAGAATTTTGAGTCATTTTAGATAGGTAGCTTACGAGCTTGAGTTTCCTACAAATTTGGCATTAGTGAATCCAGTGTTCCATGTCTCTTTGTTAAATAAGTGTATTGGTGATCCAGTGGTTGTAGTTCCTTTAGAATGCACAAATGTTCAGGATATCCTTTATTATAAAGAAATCCCAGTCGAGATCCTTGATTTAAAGATTCGTAGACTAAGGAATAAAGAAATTCCCTTGGTCAAAGTTCATTGGCAGAATTAGTCCGTTTAGGGAGCCACTTGGGAAGCAGAAGCAAATATGCATACCAAGTACCCTCATCTTTTCTCCATAAATTCAGGCTTAGCTTAAGGTAATAGTTTTTCTTAGATTGTCTCTTTTCCATTCTAAGTTCCATCTATATATTCATTCTCATGTTATTGCATGTATTCACGAATCAGGTCAGTTCACGTAACATGTTTCAGACTCAGTTATGTAATGATGTTTTCAATTATATATGTCCAGATATGATCTCTTCTTTCTCAGTGTTCTCAGCTTAATTAGTTTCATTCGAGGATGAATGTTCCCAAGGGGGAGATAATATAATACCCCATACATTTCTTAGCTTAGTTTATCTCCTAGTTGTATGTATAAGAGGCTTAAATCCTGAAAATTTAAATAAGTGTTGGGGACTTAGTCATATTTTTGGCCTCTTAACTTTGTGGATTTTTAAATGATTTTTTCTGACCCCGAGATGTTGTTTTTCAGTTAATTCATGTTCAGGGGTGTAAGGAACATATCTCGGGGAAGTTTTGGATTTTTTGGATGAGGATTGTGTCGTGATTGGATTTTAATTCTAGCACCTCACTGCGATAGTAGCGCATCGGGGCGGGTATAATAATGGAGCCTTCACCACATCAAGGTGAGCCTTCAATCTGTGTTCTAGTTATGTGGGGAAACTACGTCTTTTCCCCTCAATCCAATTATAAAAACACAAATTAAAAGTCTGTTAAGGCATTATATGCCCATTTTTCCCCAATTTCCTTTAAAAAACCCTAATCAATCCCCTAAGTTCACTAATTTCCTTCCTTTTTCTCCAAGTAAATCAAGAAACAAGTTCCCAAATCCAAGAACCTTTAAGGAAGCATAAAGATTTGTGTTTCTCTTTCAAGATTTAAGATTTAAGGTATGTGTGATATTCATCCATGGGTCTTTTTCACCCATGGAGTCCAAGAATCTCTTTTTTATATCAAATTATGAGTTTTACATGTTTATGATGAATTGTCTCCATGAAATTGTTATTGATGTTGATTACAAGTTATGTTACAAGTGTTTATTAATGGGATGAGCCCTTTACACGCTTGAATGATGAAATTCCCATGTTAAATCCCTAATTTAAGGTTTTAGTATTGTAACTGTGTTTTCAATCACATGTTTTACCCATTCTCGTGCTTAAATTCATGACTCCTATGTGTTTGATGAAATGTCTAAATGCTGGGTTTTGAGCAATGATCCTTTATTATGATTTTTAAAAGCTTCATGTCATTATTATTTTCATTTAGTGTTGGAGGGTTATGAATACCCAATACTTAGCTGTTTACATAATTTCAGTATCTTCAGTATGATTTTGGATAAACCATGAGTGTTGTCATTTAGCTAGTATCATGAACAATTATTTGCTCAGTTAAGCTTAGTTCAGCCCAGAAATCAGTGTCATTAAGTTAGGAGTAGGATTTAGCACCAAACGAACTCAGGGATGGAGGCTCACCTACCAGTTGAGGGTATGACCTTTAGTAGTAGTCCCTTAGTTCCAGAACTACATAGCCAGCATAGATTAGAGATATTATTCTATCATATAAGGGTTAATAAACTGTTTACCTACCAGTCAAGGGTAATACATATCTCATTAGAGCACCGACCATATGAGGGTGACTCATTAGTCCTTTAGGACATTAGTTTAGTGGCTCCACACAACCATTGTTAATACCCGTGGCACGATACTGACACCCTTTCAACTAGAGTTACAGTTTGGACCTCGGTTAGCTCAAATTGGGGCATGCCGGGTAGTTGATACCTCCTCGAGTCTCAGTTAGTATTCAGTATAGCATTTAGTTTAGGTTTTCTTGACCATAGCATACAGTTCACCAATTATTCAGTTAACAGATTTTAGTATTTTTATTTATAATCTATTTCAGTATCATGTTATATGCTTTGTCATGCATTCTTAGATTTTACAATTTTCACGCATTTTATGCATCAGTTATCTCATGTTATTTAGTCAGTCATTATCTCATGCTATTCATTTAGTCGGTATTTCATGCACATGAACCTATGCATTTCAGGCTAACCTCATCTCATATACCAGTACATTCAAAGTTATGATCGTATATTTTTCTTCGCACTATGATGTCTTATAACATAGTTTCGAATGCTCAGTTTCTTGACCGTGCTTAGATAGTTCAGCTTATCAGTAGCAGCAGTTGTGGTTAGTCCTTATATGTCGAGGACCTATTATATTATTTCTGTATTTCCACATTTCCTTTTACTTAGTTCAATTCGGAGTTAGTTGGGCTTGTCCCATCAACTCTTCAGTCAGTTTAGAGGCTTTTGGACATGCAGTCAGTCAGTTAGATAGTCATTCGGTGTTATCATATACTTTTAGTCATTCAAACTAATTTTGATACATATTTCAGTATCCAATTTTACACTATCTTATCAGTATTTAAACCTTATGGCATTGACAGTTTACTTCCGTACATATGTATTTTGTTACTTTATTTAGTGCTCACAATAGGTACCCGCTCATGGGTTATCTTGTGGTCACTATGACCGTAAGTACCGTTGTCGCGATTAGGGGGTAGCCTCAAGTCGTGACACTCTTTCCAGCTATACGTACCTTGCATGTCCAGGGACCTAGTCCCTTGCAATTTAGATGTTCATCATAAAAACTGCATATAGTAATTTTTACCCTTTTTGATTATGACAAACCAACCCATACAACTTGAGCATCAGTGTACATTCATCACATTCAATCATAGTGATTACCATCTAAAGATGAATGTTCCCCGTATTATCATGCTTCCTTCATCATGCAACAGCAGACCCGGTCCCTTATTTTCCCCTTGTCATTATGTACCTTCATTTAGTGCATTTTCATAATCCCCCTATTAATATGACTGACTTTATTTATCTATTCAAGACTCAGCGCCTCACTTGCATGCCCCTACCAGTATGTTATTCAAATCTGCAACTCAATTAATCATAGGCATCTACAACATGGTACTTGTTCCCTACTATATGAACTCAGTACTTCTCCTTTTGGAATCATTGAAAGTATTAATAGCAAACAAAGAGTAAAATAAGTACAAATTAGTTAACTCATGGCCACTGGAGCAACACTAACATGTAAAATAGTTTTTAAAAGAGAGAAACAGGTTAAGCACATAAATCAGAATTCATCCATTTTAAGTAGTTAAGGACCAATACCATATTCCAAAAAAAAAAACAAATAACTGTCTTTTAAAAGCCACAAAATATTCAAAGACTAAAAACTGATACACTCAAACTCAGGTAGAAAGGGGCTTAGAGGAGAGTGATTTTTACAACATGTCCATTCTAGTAGCCTCAGGAGGAGGAACAATTAGTAATTGTTTGGTGATAGTTTTAAATTTAGCATTTAACCCTTGAACCTCACCAGATAATTCTGCAACTTTGCCCTTTAGTTTTTAGCTTTGCATTTTCTATTGCCAGTTCCTTAGTGGCACAAGGTCATTCTTAGGACAACTTTTGATTTTGTAGTTTTAGATGCACTATTTTGGTGTCTTTTGCTTTTAGCACAATCCTCAACTCATCCATTTTTTGGTTAAGCTTTCTTAAGCATCCAGTAGTTCAGACACTACTTGGCGCTTCTTTGTTATTAGTTTTTCTCTTCTTGGGACCAGGTCCCTCAGAGAATTTCTTTCTTTTCACATCTATGAGATTGTTCTTTCTTGTACTAGGACTGCCAGATTTGAATCATAGGACCTGGTCCTTTCATCATCATAAATTTATAGTCTTTTCTTCTTAGATGCGATAGCAATATTAGAATCGTTTTCCTCATTTGAAAGTAATACAAACTCCCTATTCCTTTTTAGCTCGCCCTTTCCTCCAATTATTTTCTCTTCTCTATTTGCATAACTTTTCTTGTAATCATGTCAAAGTAAAAAAAATCATCTACATAATTTATGCTACTGAATGGATTAGACTTCTTTAAAGGAATTTCTTCATCAACCAAATGGGCAAATATAGGGTTCGACTTAAGGGGATAGGAGAACTAGGTTCTTATAAATTCTCAAAAATTTTAGTACCTTTCAATTTATTAGAAGAATGGATTTGAGAACATTAGAGGATTCTATTTTTCTGAGGAAGGGGGAATTTTCTAATTGAGAATGTTCTTGTTAAATTTTGTGTATGATTCTTGATTTAAGCTACCATCCAAAGCTAAGTCAGTAAGAGTTTTACTGGTGTCTAGAGGTTCAACTGGAATGGTTTCACTAAGGATCTCAGGAATTTAGGAAGAAAGACTAATAGGTAAGGCATTTTATGACTCTTTACATTTGGCAAGGATTGACAGCTTTTATATAGATAAGAGAGAAAATCAGACCTTTTTAAATAGAAATTTTATGAATTTTTAAGGCACACTATTTTGGCTCTAACCTGAGAGATAGGACTAGGTCCTTCTCTTTCTTGAGTGAATTCTCAAATTGTGATTGCTTCAATTATTTTCTCCTAAAGTTGTCCCCATTATCAAGGATACCTATCTCCTAAGCATAGTTAATTTTCAATGGAAATACTATATCATAATATAGGTTCAGTTGATTAGATAATCCTGCTTTTGCCTTTTGCCTCTGCACACCTTTTTTGTTGATCTTCAACTTAAGTTAAGATTAATTATTGGTACTTTGAATCATCATATTTTCACCTAAACTCTTTAGTATTTTGCCTCTCATCTTTAGCAACATCACCCCTCTTTCTTCAATCCATAGGATTTCCTTCTTGTCATGGAGATTTTCAACTATTTTCGGCCATGTATCAGGTGATTTGAAGTCAAAATATTTCACCTGACCCACTTCAATCTTAAAATTTTGTGAGAGAGAGTATAGTCAAACCTTTCAGCATTGAGCCTTTTTATTACTCATTTTAAATTATCATTCCTGGCTGTAATTCTCTTCCTCATTCTTGAGACCATGATCACTTGTAAGTTTTTTGAACCCACTTGGGTTTGAGTTACAAGTAGTAGGACAATGGAGTGATCAAATCATTCATGATCCATCTAGGTAGAGAGTTCCTTTTCACAATTTTCTTAGGCTTAAAGCACATAGAATGTGCATTCCCTTGCTGAATATATCTTGAACAATTCATTCTATATCTAATCCAGCTTTGACAATTTTCTTTTGTGTGCCCATCTCTTCCACAATGAGTACAAAGAGGCTTGTGGACATTGTTCTTAGCATCATGAGCAACCCTTCCTTGTGACCCACGAAGTTGGTTTCCTTTTTAATAACCAAAAAACTTCCCATTATTAGCACCTTGACTGGTTAAGTTAAAAAGGGTCTAAGAGGATATAGTCTATTTTAGGGATTTTTTAAGTTCTTCCTTCAAACAAACCAGGTCCCCCTCCAACTTCTCATTCTTCTGGAGTGCGTACATAAGATAATTTTGGTAATCCTCCAATTTTTCTTCAAGGTCAACCTAAAACTTTGATACTTCTTTATTCTCTTTACGCTTAGAAGTATCTTCTATCTCCAATTAACTTACCGAGCTAAAATTTTCAAATTTAAGCTTAGCAACCTGTTGGTCAATTTCAGATATTTGGAGAGTAAAGCTATCAATTCCAGTTCCTATATTTTATCTTTCATTCTAGAGCATTATTTTTCTCTTTATCATAGGCACTATTCACTTTCTCCAGTTGATTGACTAAACTTAAATTTTTAGATTTCATTTTTGTAACCAATTCCTCAATTTCATATACCTGAAGGGTTAGAGATCAACTCAAGATCTTGACTTTTTACTTTTTCTTATAGAGCATTTTTCATTAATCATTTCACATATGGAATCAATCAAAACATTGGCAAGCTTTTTTATTTTTCTAGCAGAGTAATTTTCTAAGTTTTCTTTAATGTAGAAAGTGTTATCTCATTTCTTCTTCATCTTTAGTGTTTGCCATAAAAGTGGATAGGGAATCAAGGGTTTCTTTATCTTCCTCCACAGCCAACATAGAAATATCTTCCTCCCATCTTTCTCAGATTCACTAGAAGAGTCTCCCCACATTACTAGTGCCTTCCTTACTTTACAAGGGCATGGTCCCTGTTCTTTACTTTGTCACCACCAGTCTTGAGATATCCTTGATAGTCTAATTTGTACATTGGACAATCTTTAATAAAGTGACAAGGACTTCCACATTTGTGACAAACCTCCACAGTTCCTCCCTTTTTATTGCCACTTCTATTTCTTTGAAATTTGCCACTTTTGTTCATAGCACTCACAATTGCTTTTGCCCAATAGGAAAAATTAGTGTCTTCTTCAGAAGATTTTGATTTTAGTTCCTTCAGTGCAAGACATTTTTATATCTGTCCTTCGTTCTTCTCTTGATCTTACTGCTTCTTGAGTTCATGAGTATTTAAATTTACAATAAGCTCATCAATTGAAAGAGTCTTTAGTTTCCTTGCCTCAGTAATAGCATCTACTTTACTTTCCTAGGATTTTTTAGAATACCAAGAATCTTTCTCACTTGCTTGTACAATGGAATCACTTCCTCTAAGCAGTAAAGCTCATTTGTGATAGAAGTGAATCTTGTGTGCATTTCTTGTATTGTCTCTCCTTGTTTCATTGTGAAGGTTTCATACAAGGTAGTCAGCATGTCAACTTTGGAATCCTTCATATCAGTGGTTACTTCATTATTTGTCTTCAAGAAGTCCAAAATTTCTTTAGCTATTTCATAAGAAAAAATCCTGTTGTATTTATTTAGTCCTATTCCACAGACAAACAATTTCTTCGCTTTATAGTTTTTCTCAATTCTTTTTCTATCTTCATCATTAAACTCCATCCTACTTTTGATAACCATTTTTGTAACATCTCCTTCTATGACTTCATTTACAGGTATATGTAGACCATCAAGAATAATAATGTCCATTAGCTAACTATCCTCAACCATAATGAAATCAAACATCCCTATTTTCCATCACCTATAGTATTATCCATTGAATCTAGGTGGTCTAGTGGTATATTGTCCTTCTTCTATATTAGGTGGAGCAGTTATTCTAACAGATACACTCTAGGTATGAACCTTTTAGAGTGACCAATATCTTATACCAATTGTTGAAACCTTTAGGATTTCACCACACAGTGAGATACCAGGTCTCTCGAAATCAATCACAAGCAAACAAAAACTAATCGTGTAGGAAAACAAAAGACGGTGCAGGAAAAGTAAAAACACACAGATTTTTATGTGGAAACCCAGGAAGGGAAAAACCATGGCTTTCCCTCACAAGCACCTCAATTTCCACTATAATCAAACTCTTGATTACAACCTTCAATGAACCTACCTCTAGGTTCCTTCCACTTATAGCAATTCAACTACAAGCTCATCTTGGTAACTCTACCAAGGACTCTCTCTACACTGATTAACTCTAATCAGTATCACGTTTAGGAAACTCTAACTAAGCAACTTTCTTAAAGAAAATAGTACTCTTATAACATGAGTAGTTTGATTACAAATCAACACTCAAGAACACTCACTCACTCTTTAAGTATTTTACAAAGATAAGAATATGAGCAATGTTTGAGCAATCTTGAAGTGGAGTTTTTGCTGCCTTACTTCACTCTTTAGAATTAGCAAAACCATATGATAAAGAGGAACCTCTTTCCTTTTATAGCTGAGTGATGATTAGGGCTGAAAGATCATTTGACCACCTAACCAAATGAGTACAAAATACCACCTATAAGTCTGTTACACAAGAGGACAAAACTGTGCAGATGACGTGTGTCAGTTGTATTGTACCTTGCATGTATAGGGACCTGGTCCCTTGCAGTTTAGTTACTCATAAACAAAATAATACATAACACAATGTATGAATATAAAAGCACAACAATATGATACAATGGGATCAAGGTATGGCATTACATTAGCAATAGACTCACTTGCCCTTAAAACAAAAAATATCCCACTCACTCATATAAAATCATGCATGTCATGCAAGGTTAGTCAAGAGACACTCACACTCAGAAGACAAGTTTCAATCAATGTGCATCAAATACCATAGGCTTGCCCTTAGTTTCTTTACCTTGGAATTAAGACAATCAAGTTAAGATCATTATAAAACTTCTCTCATCTTGTAATGTAGGCTTAGGGGATGGTATGGTATATATGGACATATCAAGTGACTAAGCCTTCATGGAACTACACTAACCTTAGGGTCTCACTTTTTAGCCAATTCTCTTTTTATTTCACACTTATTTCTCACTTTTTATTCTTTATTGCACATTCAGGTAGGGTGTGGTCTTTTATACTTTCATTTTAATTTTTTACAATTTTTTACCACACCTAGCCCTACTAAATTTTTCTTTTATTTTACCCTTCTACATACCCACATTACAGTATACACCCCAATGATAGCCATCCTCAATTTAGGCATTTTGTCTGAGTTGAGGTACACAATGTCCAAGAGGATCGGAGAAAAATAGGTCCATTTTAATATAAATGGGAAGGTGAATAGGTGAAACAAGAAAAATAGTCTATAAGGCTCGAAACAGGGATCAAGAGATATAATTCACACATGGAAGGTCATTTAGGAAAAAAGTGTACTAGAATCAAAAAATGCCTATGATTCTTTCCTAACCCAATTATCCTTCAACCTAGGCAAGACCAACCAGAAAAGTTCTGGAATCAACAGACGAATGAAACTAGGTAGTATCTCACACACACATGGCATAGAATCAATATTACCAACTACTACCTATCCGGTTCATGCAATTGTTAGCACATTATTATCATGTCCCTGATCCTAGTGTCATAACAAGGTCTACAAACTTTACACATATATATATTCACACAGTTCTAAAACACAAATTTTTTAGGGGTATCATTTTTATGAAAAATCAATAAAAAAACATGACTACTGCCCTAAATACATAAGAATCTCCTAATTACACAAAGTCAAAACACAATACAAAACAAAAGACAATGCTACAAAACTTATCCTTGACATGTTGGTGCTACAACTATACTGCGTCTGACAGGAAAAAAAGCATGACAAAAAAAACCTGTGGTAGCTATGGTACATCCCACCCCCAACTGAAAAACCATGAATTATCCTTAATACGCTAAAATAACAGAAAACAAAGGAAAGTGAGAACATATCTAGGACGCACTAAGAGTCTACATCGTGAGCATCCCCAGATGAGGGTATATCAGTTGGCAAGGCGGTAGTAGTGGCAGTGCTCTACTAGAGGATGAACCTACTGCTAGCTATATACGTCTTTGCTTGTCAATGGCTGTAGTATCCATCGAACCATTTCTAACTTTTTTAACGGCCTGGTAATATAGCATATCAGGATCCTACAAGTCTCCTATGTGACCACTCTTGGACCCAACTGTTGGGACCTTCTCATCATTCTCCACAAAGAAATCAAACTATCTTGATGCATGTAGAGATGATATCTAGACCACTGGGTGTAAAACTTTGGGAGTGGCTACTATATGGCCCTCTGTGAGAGAGTATACCTCTGCTCATAATATATCTAAATCCTTTCTCATAAGGGCTAGATCCGGTGCATCCATCTTGTCATGGTAACGGCCTGGTAATATAGCATATCCGAACCAAATACTTTGTCATGGATCTCATGCCGGAGGATATCTATGAAATTAATATAATATCCATCCATCATACAAGCAACCACAGTTTCTCCCTCCTCTATCAACAAATTATCTAAAATAGTGGGGAACAGTCAATACAAAATGAGCAACCACCAAAACTTAGCCTCAAAGGTCAATGTACCTTTCTTAATCCTACCATACTCCTTAATCCATAGGGCCACATCACCCAAAGGTGAAATATAGTTTTCTATACATATCAACCCTCTATCATCTATGCTCAGCCTCCCTCGTGGTATGTCGATCACGTACAACTCTTATTCTATAGTTACACGGAGCTATGGATGCAGGAATAATATAATCTGGGCCAAAAATGACCCAACAGATAGTCTCTAGAAAAATATCAACGTTGACCCCTCTCACAAGTATATCATAAAGATAGGGTTGCTCTATATGCCTCATCGGTCCTGACAAACTGCATATGATAATCTCTACTATAGCTCGGTATGATCCATAAAACTCATGCACCATAGCTGGGATATAAGAACCAAGTGTTCTAGTCATCCAATCTAACTGATATCAATCAAAGGACATCTACAACTTGGTAATCTCCTCCGTCCTGATAGATCAATCTTAACTTCTCATAAATAAGTCTTTTAGGTCTGCCAATATTTGGGATCTAACTGTCTATATCATAAACTATTTGTGTATCCTCTATACACCACCTTGGAGGTGCCAATATGGACTATGTGGCTGCAGGACAGTACCCTTGCTGTATTGATGCATGGTGGGAAGCCTTCTCTGTACCCTCCTCAAACTGGGGTACATTTGACTTTTATACATATGTGGTTGTACCATCCTTAGATAGGGGTACCGTTGATGGCTCCTCTTATTCAGCATCCTCAAATAAATTTTGGGACCCTTCCTCAAACTGAGGGTCCTGAGTTACAACCTTTGGAGTAAACTCAGAATTTGTCTCATCATCATCTGGTGGAGGAGTGTGTGAGGCTAAATTTTCTACTGACTTCATCTATGGCTGATCTGCAACTGCTTGAGCATTCTAACATATCTTCCCTCTAGTAATTTTGTGTCACTCCAACTACAGTATCTCTACATCGTTGCATCGGGTAGTTATCCACTGAACCGCTAGGATTGGGAGATTCCTCCCATATTCTCAAGATATCAAACTTCTTCCTTTTAGAAGATTTAGGTGCCATATGTACCAGAAAAACTAGTCGTTAGTTTCCAACAAAAATAAGGGATAGCAAAAGTTGAAGAAAAACTCAAAATTCAAAATCTTTGAATTTTTCCTCAATTTTCACACCATTATATCTTATTTAAAATCCCAACAAGTCCAATTTACACATATACATCAAGAATATCGATTTTCATAGCAAACTCAACATGCTCAACTTATGGTATTACTCTATTCATTCAAGTTCAACCTCCGGTTAGGGCCAAACCTTAGAATTTAATTCAAAATAAAGCCCTAAGTTATGATTTTAAGATACTTCAAGGATCCTACATACAATCATGATAGAATATATATTTTTTTCATGGGAATACACATATAAACTTGTTTAAATAATAAATGAATCAACAAATAACCATTAGGAGCCGAGAAAGTTACTTCTTTTATGATGAACCAAAAGTGAACAATGAAGAACTCGAGTAAAATTAAAGTTAGAACTTGTTTTTAGTGTATTGGAAAAGTTGGTATCTCAAACAAGTGTCTATTTAGTGTTTACTCAAGTTCCAAGTTAGTTTATGTTTTAGAAGGAAAGTTTGAATTGAAAGAGAAAAGTGAGGTTTTGAGGAGTTGAATCAGTTAGAATGAGGTTAAATGTGTTTAAATAAGGATGGGGGCTGTTTTAGGTTGTATATAAGTCTTGGTGGGCCCAAAAATTTAATTAAAATTTGGTCCCACAACTGACCTAGCCGCGGCAACCATATGCACCTTCCGCCTGCGGCCAGGCATGGGGCGCAAGTGCCACCTGCAGCCAGCAGGTGCAGGTTGCAAAGGTAGGGCCAAAAGCTTTAGCCCGCTTTCCTACAATCCAAACTTGGATTTTTGATATTCTTCCAGCAACTTTTTGTCCCGTAAGCTATGTTTATGGTCTCAAAAGTATGATTAGGTACGAAAGTCGACAAAACTCCATTCTCATCCTCAAAATATCAACTTTTCAACTTATTTCTCAACTTATTTGGTTCGTGTGGGACTTGTGACCATAATGGGTAGGTCACATAATCCCCTTACCTAGAAATTGATGAATGTAGCATCTTACCATATATTGGACAAGTCCATAAGCTAAAACCTACAAAAGAAAAACAACAAAAATGTGAACAGTAAAATAGTGGGTTACCTCCCACTCAGCACTTGATTTAACGCTGTGGAACAACATGGACGTGATGCTTACTCAGACTTCACCAGTAAGCCCATGGGTTTTCTCCAATGCAGCACTTGATTTAACGTCGTGGCACGACATGGGTATCTTAATTACTTAGAGTTCATAAAGATACCCATAAGAGTACCCTCTTGGGTCATAAATACAATCAATTACCGACACCACCCACATATCATTAGGCTACTTCATAAATTTTTAGATATTGAATTTGGCCTCCTTACCATTGACTATGAATTTCACTCTCCTTATCCAAATCAACTATTTATCTACATGTGGTCATAAATGGTCTCCCCAATATAATGGTCATCTCGGTGTCAACTTCAAAGTATAGAAAAAATCAACCAGGAATATGAAATCATCCACTCTCACAATCACATCAAAAAGAGTCCCACAGGTTTCTTCACTATGCGGTTAACCATCAATAGCTGCATTGAAGTTAGTTACAGAGGGTTCAAACCCAGTTGCTTAAATATGGCCAGCGACATCAGATTGATGTTGGCTCCTAAGTCATATAAGGCTCTGATAAATTAGGATAACCCAATAGTACATGGTATAGTGAATGCAATGGGGTCACCCTTTTTCTTAGCGAAAGACCTTATAGTGACTGCAGTACGGTGGTGCAAGACATCAACATCTTCAATCATTTCTCCTTTCTTCTTTGTGACTAACTGCTTCATGAACTTGGCATATCCAGGCATCTGCTCCAATGCCGCGAGAAGAGGAATATTCAAGCTTAATTTTTTCAATATCTCATTAAATCTATTGAATTTTCCTTTCTCTCTCTTCTGCCTTAGTCGCTAGGGAAAAGGTAGGGCAGTCTCAAAATTTATCTTATTTCCTGCTTAACAATCGAACCCTTACCACATTCCTTAGCAACTTCATCAACACCACCTGTTGCATTTTTTAAATCCATAAAAAGTGTCTCCTCAACAGCAGCTTCCATAGCAGGTAGTGGAGGATCCATGGTAGTGATACAACTCCTCAAGGTAATGGCAAGAACATGATCATCAATTTTTAGATTTTGCATAGTGTTCCTCGAAAGGGTACCTAACTGCCTTTAGTTCAGAGTTGCTAACATCTGCCTGAACTGGTGCTCCAACTGCTTAATAGCAGTTGCATGAGATTTTACCTTTTGGGTCAACCCTGAAATATAGGCCTTAATCTTCTTAAGGCTGATCTCCTGATTTTCTTGACCCTTCACCAACATAGCCAACATCTTTTCCATTCTGATTCTGCATCTCGTCTGCCAATCAAAATGTACCATCTCCCTTTTCTCTATAGTCATCTTTCTTCTTCCAGTCACCATGTTACTCTTTACTATGGTCTCTGTATCTATAATAGTGGATCCAACCTTGGTTCCTATTCCATTGGGCTCGAAAACCCGCTAATTGATGATCAAAAAAAATTTCTTCCTCTTTCAATTCCAACTTATAAGCTTTGGAAGCTGACCCTTATGCTTCTACTACATTTACTTTCTCTGAAGTCGCTGCTTCAAGATACTTTTCTAGTACCCCTAGATCAGTTCGTAGCAACAAAATTTCTTGTGCTACTTAATCATCAGCTACTTTCTGGTTGCAGGAGGCACAACAGCATATGTGCAAGATCACCCCTCAGCCTCCCAAGTTTGCCACCCTTGGTTAGTGAGTAAGATTAGATCTAACATCTCCAAAGCTATCTCCCAGCATAGACTTATAAAAGCTCCTCTATATATAATGTCTGCCATGAATCTGGAGCTAATGGTCAAGGCTCGGTAAAATATCTCCAATAAGTTTATCCCGGATAACCGATGGTTGGGCACCATACTCAACTTCTTATTAAACCTAAACCATGCTTCATACATAGATTCTGACTGCAGCTGCCTGAAATTATAAATCTTGTCCTTAAGTTGCAAAATCATAGATAGAGAAAAGAACTGGTTTAAGAATTTCTTGCGCAACTCATTCCATGTAGTGATACATTATCTTGGCATAAGCACAACACAACATGGTTTCTTAGAACAGACCACAATGAGAAACATGGGTGCACATATCATGATCTATATATCATAAAGCCAAAATTTATATAGTTAACAACTAAGACAAGGATTTTCATTTGACATGATTGACCCTTATTTAAAGAACTAAAATTTTCCATGAGTTAGCTTAAACTTTATCCTTTGGATAATTCTGGCATAAAATGAGTCAGTGACATATAGAAACATATTTTTTTAGGGTCAAGCATGCTGTGAGACACAGATTTTTATAATGAGAAACATAACATATGGCTTGGATACTTGTAATATTAGATCACTGGGGGACATTATTGCTTCTTGTTTGGAGGTAAGAACATGACATGAGTTACATAGAGAGCTCAAAAAGGAACAGGCAAGACATGAAGATTTATATTCAATTCAAAGTGGGAGCAACTTGCTTGAATAGGAATTGATTTATCATGATTATTACTTGAAACTTGACACCACAAGAAAATTCGGAAACTACTTTAATCCATCATCTCCCCCTTAGATCAAAGTCATAATCCTAAAATTTCGGATATAGTTTCTCATTAAATATACAAGCACAATACTCCACACAATAGGGGGTATCAGTATACACATGAACACAAACTCCCCTCAATAATTTTAATACATAGATACCAAATTTTTTCTAGAACATCCCCCTCCAGGGACACTAATCGTAACTTCCTCTAAATTTCAAAGTCATTAATTTATGACTAACATTCTCATAGGCATAGGAACCCATGCTTCTAAACATTTAACACTCCTTCTTCAATTCTGTAGAATATTGTCATTACACCTCTAATCATATAACTTACAATTTAAAAAAATCTACATAACTATACCAAAAGCATACATTGCCTACCTATATCTCCTCAATTCAAATCTAAAGAACACCATGCAACTTCCTAAACTTCTCCATACTACAAGATTCAAGAATGAAATCTAGGTACGTGTGACACTCATACACATGACGCCTTATCTAACAACATGCTACCTTGGGGTTTAACTTATTCCTATATACTCACGTTTTTATTCACTTAATGATTCAACCACAATTCATCATTTTACTATTATTCTCATGTATACATATACATCACAATTGACCAGTCATTATTCCACAAGTTTCCAACCTAGGCTATTGCACACCTCATATCAAGCATATAAGTTTGTTCCCATAAAATATCAATCATTAGTCTTAAGCCACTATTCTTATCACCACACTTCACATCTAACATTCAATCCTATAGTCTAAAGTCAATCATGTACGACCAAGGAAACATGCCACATACTATACTAGTCCATCAAATTACAAAATCAGCTCAAAATACTTCATTTCATCTAACTACTACCTATAATCACGCCCCCCTGTGACATTACTACTACACTTCAAAATCTGCTACATACCTTCTCACAACCAGTACTAGCTTACAACTACTAGAGTAAAGACAATCAAAAGAGGGTAAGTCATAATAGGGATAGTCGATCTTAATCTTATATTATAACCCATTACGATCTTATCAACATATTTCACTCTTTCACATCATATTTACTTACCCATGCATACATCACCACTACCTTAAAAATTCTATGTACAGCAATGAATTTTTACCCATAACTTATTGACTAATCTATACCTTTCTATTCAAGGCCTATAAATGATTTCTACCACCACCATAACTATACATTTTGAGATCCTTCCCTATTTTGAATAAATAATAATCACATCCTTTCACTTCCTTTACAGACTACCATACAATCTACAAATATTATACCATATTAGTCTATCACTATAAAATGGCAAACCATCCCTTAATCAATGATTATACAACTAAAACTATTTATTTATACAAAAGTCACCCTCACTCTGACTTCTTACTTTGTGACTTCATATTACCAACTTCTTGGCCCATCTCACTACCACTAGGTCATGATACTTTAAAATATACTACTACTAGGGCAGAAATATAGTTCTAACATTCTTCTACAAATCATTACCCTTATGCATGACATCTGTAATACAAATTTTAAAAGAAGGAGTGAATGCACTTTGTACCCCAGGCAAAAAAGCACGATTTCATCAGGATAAAGGTATAGACTCGAATAAATACACCTTGAAGAACTAATGGACTTCACTTAAGTCCTTGTGCTACCTCATAACTTTTAGGGATAACTCTATCAGAGAGAACTACCTCGCTGGAGGAGCTAGACTCTTAGACTTGTATCGCCCCAACAATAAGGCATGGCCCATGAAATTAGAACAAAGAAGAAATTTTGATAACTTTTTTATGGATGACGCTATAGCAAGAACTAGAGTATGAAAGAATAAGAAACAACTTCAAAATGCCCAGTAACCCCCTGATTATAAGTGTGGTGCACAACACACCCATAAGCAGACTCTACTGGACATGATTTTGCAGACACCCTGGGACCATAAACCGTGCTCTAATACCAAGTTTGTCATGACCCGAGCCACGGCCCTCGCTACGGTGAGCATCCCAAACCATGAAGACTCAAGCACTATTTTTTATCTAGCAATTATATACATAATTCATATACTGTAAGAAAAGTGCATAAAAACATGACAAGATGGAAACATGGTCATTCTTTTAATTCAACTAAACAATACAAAAATAAGTTCATGAAACATTCAAAAACACCTGACACCAATCTGTGATATCTATAACAACTCAAAAAACACTACTGTCTTAATACTTGGACATGGCCCCAGTCGGACCATAAACCAAATAAAATATCAACGTCAAATCAATAAGACCTTCTGAATTAAGGAAGGCTCACCAACTGCAAACTTTGAACAACCTAATTTTATGCTTAGCGAGGCCCCGAGATAGTATCTCAGATCCTAAAAGATAGGGTGGTCAATACAGATGTACTGGTACACAGAGAAAAAAATAATGTACTTTTATATATATAACATAAGTGAGAGCATTTCATAAAAACAATTCATATTAAAATATTTGAAAACACATTGGCATAATTTGATAAATTCCAAAACACTTTCTTGAAATCATGATTCTACTATTTATTTATCTTCTGAGCTAGATGGTACACCCTACAATCTGTAATTCCACTGGATATATGGAATCTACCCTTTACTCGGCAGCCCAGCCCCCAATCTAAGTTTGTTGCAAAGATTAGAGTATCTATAAGGGGAGACAAGCAAGACCACATAGCATGGTATCATGATCCCCAATCAAATCAATATGTCATGGTAGTGCACAAGATAACAAAGAATGGCTCCTAATCATAGTCCCAAATTGGGACGATGTGAATCAAGGTACACAAGACCACAAAGCATGGTATCATCACCCCATTTCGGTAAATCATGGTTTCTAGCATTGAGTCTTTCATCTCGTACTTTCTTTGAGTAACCATCTAACTCTCTTTAAGACCATTTTTAACCTTTTCTAAACATGCATATTTCTGAATTCACAATCTAAAAATCTGAGTAAAATCTATAGTTTAGTCTGTTCTAAATCTGCTATGGCATTCATCTATTTGGTATCGTCATACCAAGACTTGCAAGTCATACATCCCAGCCATACATTATTGTGTTACAGTTTTTCATTTAAAATAATGTTCAGACTACAAAAGCATTCAAATAGTACAAGAGGATTCATATTTCAAAATGTATGTCAAACTATGCAAAGATTCTCTCTTTTCAATATTTCAACAAATAGTGGTCAATTTACTTCGTAGAAAACCATGAAATTTTTGTAATGAAAACCATGCAATTTTTTTAATAATCATCTTTAATATTTAAAAATAAGATAACACCCTCTCTTCAGTTTATAATCAATTTCAAGCCTTAAACAAAAGTCAAAAATATTTATGCCATGCTTCTAAATTTGAAATTCATCAATTCATAACACATGAAAATCGAGTGATGTCACAACAAAGGAGGGAGTATAAATATTCATGCTCTCAATTCAACTTTCAAACTCAAACCGCATACATAAATATATAATAGCAAAATCAAGTTTAGGGGAAAGCCCAAAGACCAAAACATTTTATCATTGAAATTCATGATTTGGCTATTCAAATAACTATTCAAAACCCTATTGTAACCATCATAATATGCTTTCAAAACATTGTAAATCAATAAATCATGCACATGGAGTTTTTAGGAAATCCCCACATACCTTAAATTTCTTAGTGTGAAGAATAGGACCTGAATCTTGACTTATTTCTTGGAAATCTTGGATTGAAAGGCTTAGATTCTTGCCTTGAAGAAAAACCTTAATTTCTTTTGTTCTTGAGAGTAAAGAGGATTGATATGTGTTTAAAACTGATAAAAGATGGATTATAATACTTAAGGTATGATTTAAATTTATGGGGAAAGAGTTTGGGATGAGAAAATACCAAAATATCCCTTTAAAATGACACTTTAGCGTAGGTCAGCCCTTACTAACGGCCTGAGTGACAAACCGTCACTCCCGTGACTGGCCATCGCTCAAACCATCACAAAAAAAAACAATTTTTAAGCTTGTTATTTCATGTAGATGGCCTGGCTTGTCGGGCCATCACTGGCTTGACAGTCCGTTAGTCTAGCCATCGCATCTCGGCAGACAGACACCTCTCCAAAAATTGGGCATAACTTTTTACTCCGATATCGAATTAAGGCAAAACCGGTGGAGTTGGAAAGAAGACTCAAAGAACTTTCATTTAATATTTAGTAGGTCCTCTAAATCATTATATACAAGGATTAGTGCTCAATGAAATTTGATCCAAGTTGAGATATTCACCAAAACTTAATCGATAGAAGAGTTTTCAACTCGTCTTTGAGTTAGGAGATTTTTGTGACCTCAATTCATATTCAAACATATTCACACACTGCAAGATTAATCATCACACATATATTAACAAAGAATCATTGGGTTTGGATCTATACGCGTAAAAAAAATGGTTCAAACTTTACCTAAAAGTGCAGGGTGTTATTGTATAGAAAAAAATTGAAAAAAAAAAGCTTCATAAAAAAATAGAAAAAGATGCAGCAGAAAACAACAAAAAACAACAAAAGAGTTTTTTTTTTTAAATCATTGCTGAAAAATATTGGCCTAATGATAATTTTTGTTGTAAACAAAAACTTGGCCACTTTTATTGTAAACTATTTACTTTTTTTGTGTATGAATGAAATCTTTCCTTAAAATTTCTCAAATTTGAATTTTTAGAAATAATGGACTTCGGCCTACTTCAATTCATATATCAACCATATAGGGATAATTATAAGAATTAACCTTTGGAAACCATTTTATTTGCAAAAATATTAGGGGAAAGGACTTAAGCTGGCCATTTTGAAAAGAAATGACCCATAATTTGAAAATGTGAACAATTGGAGCCAGTCGGCCCAAATTATTTTCCTTTTTTAGCTATTTGGCCTAATTTATAACAATTGGAGTCAATCGGTCGCATGCAATCTCTATACCCAATTGGTACACTTTTATGTCACATTGATACACTTTAATGCTCCATTGATACACTTTATAAAAAATAGAGAGGGGATCCCTATACCTAATTGATACTCTTTTATATCATATTGATACACTTTTATAATAAGATAGAAGGGGAACCTATACATACATATGCAGTATCCATATATTCAATAGAGTATATACTCTTTTATACTAGATTGATACACTTTTATACCATATTGATACAGTATATATACCACATAAATACACCATTTATAGAGGAAATCTATGCAAGCATATATAGTTGCTATACCAAATTGATACAGTAAATATAGCAAATTCATACACCTTTTCAAATGGATGGATAGAAATCTGTAAATGTTTTTGTGTACATATAGCACATTCATATACCTCCGTATTTATTATTAGTGAAACTAAAAAACTAAAGCAAAAGTCATTATTAGTATCAATTTTGAGCAAATTTTCAAAGAAAAAAACTATAGAAAGCAAATTGAATGCAGATTTTTGGATATTTTATTCAAAAGTTATGGGATATTTTACATAAAATTTGTGGAATGAGAAAGGTAAATTGGAGTATCAGAAAAGGTAAAGGAATGGAGGTTTAAGAGTTTGAATGGAAAGAAAATTGTGAATAAAAAGAAAAAAAAAGGGAGACGATATGGTCGATATCAGCCATCTCAAAGAAGATTTGATGGTGAAGTTCTTTATGTGCAATTCTTTCTAGAAAGACTTAAACATTCAGAATCACAGTAAAAAAACTTTCTTTTGCAATAATTTATTGAGCACCGTACAACAAAAATGAGCATTCGTAGGTGAATTTAGAAACTGCAGTGAGAAATTAAAAGAATTTTACAATAGAAAGAATGGGAGAAAAGAGGTAAGAAGAAGAAGAAGATGAAAAGGTACATAGGTTATACTGAGAGTGGCTATTTACCGTGTATTTAATTGTGGGTGCTATTTTTATAGTAGAGAAAAGACATCATTTCCCCCCTTATCCTCTCAACTTACTTTAGCACTTAAACTAAACTTCCAATTATTTACCCCCTTAACATCTTTAAAGTGAATTAAAATAAACCCTTAACAGCCTAACCTAAGTCAAGACTGGGTGTTGTTAAACACGCGCCCTTTGATTAGTTGATGTTATAACCCGACCAGTTCTCATTTATAACCCAACCCACTCTTATCAAATACCCCCAAATCCTAAATAATAACCCATTTCACTTTTCTCTCTCTAAAACCTCACTATTTCACTAGATTTCACTCGATTTTACTTCAAATTAGTTTATTTCTGTGGTTTTTTATGATTTTTATGTTGCACCTTGACAAAATTTGACTACTCAGGTGATTATTAGGGTTGTTTTACTTTAATATTAGGATTTTTGCTGTGAATAAATTCTAAGCTCATATTTTTTTGATTTTTTTCATATTAACCATGGATTTTATGTATGTTACATTGAGGTTTCACCATAGAGGCAAATTACAATAAAAACCCCGTATTAAGTATCATGGAGGTACTGTTACTGACTATTTTGATGTGAATATAGATAAACTTTCTTACTTTGAATTTGTTTGTATAGTGAAGGAAATTGGTATAATTATTCCTCGTGTATTGTTTATTTTAGACCTCCCAAAAAAATTAGTAATAGTGACATGTGATAGGGATATTTTGGGTACTATACCTCAACTTAAAAATGGAAATATTCAGTTATATGTGACACATTTAGTTGATGAGGCTGATGTGGTCCCATCTATTGAATATGACCCCCATGTAGGAGAAGAATCTTGTCCTACTTTTGATAGAGAGTTAAGTCAAGACTTAGGAGACTGTGATAATTTGGGGTTTGAAGAGGACTTTGTAGAAGCTCCAACACCTCATGAACCTACTTTTACTAAAAAATTAAGTGGTGGTGGTACTGTAGCTAGGGGTGAAGACCTAGGTAGTGGTGATGATGTTTCTTTTATTAGTAAGGACTTAGGTGGTTGTGGTGGTGGTGTTTCTGCTATTGGTAGGGAATTGGGTGATGGTGGTATTTCTTCTAGGGGTAAGAACATAGGTAGTGGTGGTAGTGAATTTTTTGCTAGTGGTGGGGACTTTTGTGATATTGGTGTTGCTACTAGAGGTGAGGACTTTGGTGGTGGTGTTTCTATAATTAGTGGGGACTTGGGTGATAGTGGTGGTGCTGCTTGGGGTAAGAACTTAGCTGGTTATGGTAGTGATTTTTCTGCTGTTAGTGGGGACTTTGGTGATGATAGTATTGCTACTAGGGGTAAGAACTTAGGTGGTGGTGGTGGTAGTGCTTGGAGTGATAATTTTGGTGGTGTAAATAGTGTTTCTACAACTGGTGAGGATTTAGGTGGTGTTTCTACTAGTATCAAGCAGAATTTAGATGCCTCTGCTTTTGTTACTGTAGCAGATGTCCAAGTCATTCAATTAAATTGGGAAAGTTAAACTGATATTAGTGAAAAATCAGATTATTATGATTTCTTTGATGAGGGTGAAAATGATAAGTATAGAAGTGATGTTCATATGGAGGTAAGGATTCTGAGGGAACAAAAGAGGGCTGCCAAAAAGAAAAGATTTGATGAAACCAAAAAGAGAAAAAAAAGCCTAGAACAAAAGGTGTTAGTTTAGGTAAAAAGGGAGTTGATGTGGGATATGATGAGATTTTATCCAAGAAGAAAAATAGTCTAGAGGGCAAGATAGCTGGAGATGATCCATATATTAATTTAGATGAATAGGTAAGTTTTGAAATAGATTCTGATGAGGATAATTATGGGGATGCTGAGGTTGAACAACCTGCTAGAAGAGAAGAAAAAAGAGAGCAAAAAGAAATTATAAGAGGATTTTGTTTGACCTACTTGTAAATTAATAGTTTTGGAGCTTAGACTTTGTTTTGCAAATGTTGGAGAGTTTAGAAAAGCTATTACTAGATATGTTGTTCAAGAACATATAGAGCTAGTTAAGTTTGTGAATGAACCAAAAAGGGTGAGAGTAAAGTTTGTAGATGGTTGTCTATTGTTATTTGCAAGCACTGATCCTAGGACTATAGATTTTCAAGTTAAGAAGTACATTCCAGTCCATAATTGTAATGCCACAACAAAGAACAAATTGGTGAATTCTAAGTACTTGGTTGAAAGGTACAGGGACAGAATCACATCATAATCTGGAATTAGAGTTTGTCAGTTTCAAGAGTTAGTAAAAATAATTTGGAGGTGTATATAGAGAGGACTATAGCAAGAAAAGCTAGAAACATTGTGTTGCAGCAAATTATGAGTGATCATGTAGAGGAGTTCAAAAGAATTTTGGATTATAGGGATGAGCTTTTAAAGACCAATCCAGGTAGCACATGTGTAGTGAGGCTTAGTGAAGAAACTTTTGAAGATGGAAGAAAATAGTTCCAATCATTTTACATATGTTTTGATACTTTGAAGAAAGCATTCAAAGTTAGTGCCAGGAGATGTATCGAATTTGATGGTTGTTTTTTGAAAGGTGTTTATAAGGGTCAATTACTTGTGGTTGTTTGTAAGGATGGGAATAACCAGATGCTACCACTATCCTGGGTAGTGGTTGAAGTTGAAAATAAATTCACTTGGAGATGGTTTGTTAGACTTGTGAAGAATGATCTTGAGCCGGAAGATGGGTCTGAAGTGACTATTATTACTAATAGGCAGAAGGTAACCTCATTTATTTTCTCTTATTCATTTTCTGAATTTTTTATTTTTCATCGATTTTATACTTATGTCAACTAATATATTTTATTTTGTTCAAGGGTCTTGACAGTGCAATTTTAGATTTACCGCCAAATGTAGAATAGAGAATTTGTGCTAGATATGTTCTAGCCAACTGGTCTAAGGATTGGAGAGGTATTAAAAGAAGAAACTATTTTTGGAATTGTGCCAAATCTACATATGACCAAGAATTGAGAAGAAATTTCAATCATATAGAGATGTTAGGAGATAAAATTTATGAAGATCTTATGTGGTAAAACATAGAAAGATGTTCTAAGGTTTACTTCAAATATCACAGATGTTATGATAGTGTTGACAACAACATGGCTGAAAGCTTCAACTCATGGATATTAGGGGCAAGATACAAGACTATCATATCAATGCTTGAGGAAATAAGGGTTAAGGTGATGAGAAGAATAGAACAATTGAGACAATTTTCTAAAACATGGATAACTGATATTTCTCCTATGGCATTAAAAGTGTTACAAGATAACACATCAAAATCAATGAAGTGTACTCTTGAGTAGAATGGTGAATTTGGTTTTGAGGTTTAGGATAGATGGATAAATATTTTTATAGTGAATTTGAGGGATAATGCTTGTACATGTAGGCCTTGGATGTTAAAAGGTATACCTTGTTGCCATGCCATAGCTGTACTACAGTTTAGAAAGCTAGAACCCATTAACTATGTTGCATATTGGTATACTAAGGAAACTTACCTCAAGACCTATAGTTACTTCATTTATCCTGTTAATGGTATGAAAATATTCCCTAAGTCAACCAATCTTCTTGTTATACCACCTACAATAAGAAAGCTTCCAGGTAGACCCAGTAAATCTAGAAAAAAAAAACAGAATGAAAACGGGACTGGAAAGTTGTCAAAGAGGGTTGTTAAGATGACCTGCAGCACATGTCACAACAAACATCATAATAAAATGAGTTGTCCATTGAATTCAAGTTCAATTAGAACTAGTGTGGGTTCTTCTTCTGCAGCACCAAGCACAAGTAAAGGAAGAGGAAGCCAAAAGATTCTACAACGGTAACATTTGACTTATAATTTACTAGTATTTTAATTTTCTTTTATTTTCTTTCATTTTATACTCTCATTATATTTTTTCTTATGTGTTGTAGGTTACTGCTGCAGCAGCTGCTGCTGGTGGTGGTAGACGGAGAGGATCACCTATAGTTATTACTGCTACTATGGGTGTTGATAGAGAAAAAAAGACTGCAACTTATGTTATTGATAGTGCTATTTGGAGAGGTGGAAGAGCTAATACTATAGATTTTAGTGGAGCTGGTAGAGGTAGGGGAGTTGATGTTACAGTTATTGGTGGAGCTGGTAGAGTTAGAGAAGTTGGTGCTGTAGTTGTTGGTGGAGTTGGTAGAGGTAAAGGACCTGGTGCTGTAGTTGTTGGTAGAGCTGGTAAAGGTAAAGGAGTTAATGTTGTTACTGTTGGTTGTGATGGTAAATGAAGATGAGATGGTGTCACTGGTGCTAGCAAAAATAGGGGGACAGCTTATAAAAGACCTAGGATGGTTGGAATGGGGGTGCTTCATACAGAAAGTGGTTTTAAAATCCTCAATGTAAGTTAAAATTTCTTGATTATATTTGTGTAGTTTAAAGTAAACCTTTTTCAATTCTTTAGTTAAATTTGTTCTCTTTTATTTTTGTCAGCCTGGAATGCCTATGAACTCCTCTATAGTGACTGGAAATCTTGGACATCACAAACCAACCTTAGGTGTGAAATGAAAAGGAAAGAAAGTTGTGACCCAACAAGGACTTGAAGACATAAGAGCATAGAAAAGAATGAGGACAAGGTCAAATGTTGCTGAACTGAATCATATAAACCAAACAAGTTCAACAACTTTCCAGTAGAAGCCTAATTATGTTTTTCTCTTTGTGTATTGGTAGTGTGTAATGAAACAGTAGGGATTTTAACTTATCTAGTAGTTCAATTGTGGCGACTTCAATTATGCAACTATGACTGCACTTATTTGACATGTTTTGAAAACAATGATACAGTAGTGACTGTATTTTTTATTAATATTTTTGTTGAAATATCAGCAGTTGTGACTACATTTTTTGTCTAATGTTTCTATTGAAATATCAGCAATTGTGACTACATTTCTATTATGTTATGCCTGCAGTATTTTGACATTTTGCAACTTCAAATTGTAATTTGTTGCCTAAACTTATTTTTTGGCTACTAAATGATTCAAATGCAACCAATTTAACAATAAATACTCAAAAAAACATAAAAGAAGTATAAGTTGCACCAATACAAAAGATACTCAAACAAACACGATTAACTTCATCTAATAACCTTAATTTTCTTCATATATATAAGAGAATCCAAATACAAAAGAAGTTGTACTACTCAACACAATAATTTGCAACACATTATCTAACAACAACCTAGTGCTAAGGTAACCTCATTGAACCATTTTTCATATAGAGCATCCCAACCAAATAACTTAAAGCTTTTACTAATATACAACTAAAAAACACAACAAAGAATTGAGTATTGTCTCTAGTCCTTCCTTCAGTTATTCGTCTCCACTTCTTTTCTTTCTCCTTGATCTTTTGAATCTCTTCTTCCAACTTCTCCAATTTCATATTAATCCCATTGTCATCGTGTTTGGATTCTTTAGGCTTGTCAACTTCTTCTGAACCTTCATCAATTGATTTGTTCAATCCAATTAATTTATCAACTTCATTGAAATGATAAGATTCAATGAAATTCTCAAGCTCACCTAGTTTTTCTATTAGTTTAGGAATCACATAGTTAGACCTCGAATCAATGTCTTCTGTATCCCTCCAACACCAAAAGTCACAAGATCTTGGACCCTTCATTGGTGACAAATAGAGAATAAATTAACCTAATTTCTCTTAATCAATTCTGTCGAAATAATAAGATAAAATGCAAAATTTAATATTTACCCATAATAAGGACATGCCCAATATATTCTACTAGGATTAATTGAAGACTAAGACGTCTTCAAATGCCTCAAAATTCTGTGATTACAATGAACTTGTTGCTTCAAAGAAGAATCATGTTTTTCCATACATAATTTACTCAAGTTAACTGACTTTATTATTGTGTGCTACAAGAAATTCATTTCACCAAATAAGATCAATTTAGAAATAAAACTAAAGGAGACGATAAATAAAGTAATTCAGAAATTCATTACGAAAGTAACTCCTAATGTTTATAGACAAAGTAATGAATGAGATTATACCTTAATACGGAAAGGTGATGAAGCTAAAATCAATTCAATTTTATTTTTGTATCTCAAATTTATACAGCTTAATACAAATAAAGAGAAAGTAATTTTAATTTTTGCATCAATTTCATGAATTGAAGAAATTTTGGATTGAAGATAAAGAAGAAAGAGGATAAATTAGATGTTTTTTATAGAAAATTTGGATATAACCGTTAGAGGGGTCTAAACGGGTATTTAAAAGAAATTAAATAGACAAAATTGAGTTTTTATACGTCCAGCAACACTTGTTTACACGCGGGTTGTTAAGAAATTATTTTAATTCACTTTAAAGATGTTAAAGGGAGTCAATAAACAAAAGTTTAGTTTAAGTCCTAAAGTAAGTTGAGAGGACAAGTTCAGGGGAGGAATGATGTCTTTTCTCTTTATAGTATTATTTTAGTTTTAGGTGCCATTTTTGTCTTTTCCCCAAAATATTAACCCAAACATATTTAAAAACTAATCGATTTAACCAAGTTGATATATATTTTATAACTAAGGCAAAATAATTAATAAATGATCTGTTATCTACTTGAGCTTCACTTTATTATTTTCTCAACTCATGTAACTTGTCCTATTTTCAATAAAAGTTTCTCAAAATTGTAGTTCACCTTCTTCGTTGATAACAAAAAAATGCAATAAAAAACATTCATCCTTGATTGTTTACCATTATCAATCAGTAAATCACTTTTTACCACCATTAAACTACTATGACTCCTCTTGAAGATAATGTTGAGATAAGTGGTAATAAATGTTTGAATTTTTTTTGTTTGAGAGGTCATTCGAGGTTGCTGATGAGAGTATCTAAATTTAGAAAAAATGAATTCAATCAAATTGCAGAGGCAAGTGGATGAGGATTCTTCATTTGTTCCAGCATTTAAGTGGGAGAAAAGCTTTTTTGAGGGCAAATACAATTTTGATTTTTGAGTATCAACAAGATGGCGCCACCATCATTGGAAATCACTTGGGGCGACAGTGGGATGAAAACTCAAAATCGTTCCTTTAGCTTTTCTCTCCTCTTAAATGGAGAATGTAAATAATATAAATCCCTTTTCTTCTCTTTTCCTGCCAATTAGTAGGATTCTGTTTTGTGTTCATCTATGTTATGGTTTGAATTGTTTGTAATTTGTGAAACCGGAGCCAAACTATGCCACCAAACTAAAAAAAAAATACCAAAATATGTGATGTATTTAAAATAGTATCAAAATATGCTTAACTCACAAAGAATGTGAGTTATGCACAAAAACTTTTAATGGCAGACCATAAACGACGTCAACTATTTTGGAAAGTGCATAACTCAAAAAAATTGTGAGTTATCTAATTTATTTTAAAATAACTCACAATTTTTGTGAGTTATCCATTTTATTTTTAACATAACTCACAAAAATTGTGAATTGTCCATTTTATTTTAACATAACTCACAAAAATTGTGAGTTAGTCATTTTTATTTTAACATAACTTACAATTTTTGTGAGTTATGTACATAACTCACAAAAATTGTGAGTTATTCATTTTGGTTTAACATTAAACTATGAAAAACGTTTTTGATCTTCTATTTAACATATAAATCATAAATTTAAAATTACTTATTGTATTTATAATCGATTACAACACTAAATTTACTTCTCAATCGTTGTGATCATCATCATCCCCGTCGTTGTGTTATTTTCTCATAATAGCAGCTACCGGATCAACACAACACTTTTTTTACGATTGTTCTGACATACCGAATCCTGTAAAGAATAATTAAACATAAGTACATAATATAAAGTAAGTTGATAATAAATAATTATGAGATGATGTAATAATAACTTGTGTCTCTTTTGTAACGTCATTTGAAGCATGAGATGCATCTAGTATAACCGAATGTGCTGCCTCAAGAACCTAAAAAAATACATGATGAACAACTATTAATCGATTATAAATACAATAAGTAATTTTAAATTTAGTGTTGTAGTTATTGACCTGTATACCAACGGGGAGATAAGTGACCGACTGAAAAATAATTTTAAATTTAGTGTTGTAATTGATTATAAATACAATAAGTAATTTTAAATTTATGAGTTATATGTTAAATAGAAGATCAGAAATATTTTTCATTATTTAATGTCTAACCAAAATGAATAAATCATAATTTTTGTGAGTTATGTTAAAATAAAAATTGATAACTCATAATTTTTTTGAGTTATGTTAAAATAAATTGGATAATTCACAATTTTTGTGAGTTATATTAAAAATAAAATGGATAACTCACAAAAATTGTGAGTTATGTTAAAATAAAATGGATAACTCACAATTTTTGTGAGTTTTGTACTTTCCAATACCGTTAAAAGTTTTTTTGCATAAAGCATATTTTGGTACTATTGTAAATATATGGCATATTTTGGTAATTTTTTTAGTTTGGTTCCGGACTCATAATTTGTTCATAAAGTCATAATCTGATGGATCAATTTCTACTAGTAACATCTTTCCAAATTTGATCGCAAAGCTCCAATTGTTCGTCAGAAAAATCGCGGGCATATATCTTTCAAATTTGATATATTAAATATAGTTTAAATAAAAATAAATTATATATTAAAATATATTTAATTTAATATAACAAAATTATTATTTGATTGAAAAAATAATTTATGTTTGTTAGTGATAATGGAGATGGTTTGTACTAGTGGTGGTGGCAGTAACGATTGATGTTAATGACTAGTAATGTTGGTGGTGATTGTTGTGATGGTAGAGTTGGTTGGTATTGTAGTGATTATTAAAACTATGGCGATTGGCAATAGTTGTGGTGGTTTTGATGTTAGTTATTGGAGGTGTTGATTGTGATGGCTGAAAAATGAATGCATGATGTTTGATGATACATTAATGGTAGTTAGAGACACTATTAGATGTAATAGAGGAGATGGTTGTTAGTAGAGATAGATTACAGTTATAGTAGTGGTTGAAGCAGTAGTAGAGGGGGCGATGCAATGACACTGGTGGTGGTGGTGGCCAGAGAATGTTTTGAAGTTGATAATATGTTAGTGGTAGTTAGTGGTGCTGCTAGTTGTGATGGATGAGTTGATCGGTAGTGGTTGATGATGGTGGTGGCATTGGAATTGGTGTTAGCGTTGCCGGTGGATATAATTAAAATAATGGAGGTGGTAGGTTTGTAGCAGCTGACAATATTGGTTGATAATGATATTGGTTGCCAATGGTGATTGTGATGGCGGAAGTGGTTAGTGGTGTTAGTTGGTGGTGGTGGGTGGTAGTCGATAATGGTGGTGGCGGCAGCAAAGGTGGTTAGTGGTGGTGGCTGGTGATTATGGATTGAATGGTGGTAAGTATTACCCAACACAAGAATACCACTTAATGATATTAAGACTTAGTTTCAGCTTTGAATAATTAAGACCTATTTTTACATATTAAGAACTAAAACTTAATAAAAACCAAATGCACTTAATGGTCTGAAGTTTAAACTCAGATTCAGACCTTCATTAAGTCCAATCAAATGAGGCCTTAACTCTTTAATTTGTAGTTTTTTTCCTATTTGCTTTATACTAGAATCTTCAATCATAGACAAGAAGAAGCTGCTCGAATGGTAAGCATCCCTCGCTTTCAACTCAAATGCTATGAGTTAGAGTTATCAAGGGAACAAAAGGGGTAGTAGCTCCCAGAGAGAGGTACATAAAAAAGAAATAACCAAACAAAAAAGAACCTCTAATCACAATCCATTACAAAGAAGTTGATAAAATTTTACTTAATTGAGTTTGAGGTCTTAAATTAATATATTTAAATTTCATATAAAATTTGAAAACATTTTTCTGCAATACAAAATAGATAATAATGTAATACGTAAAATGTTCGCTTGGTTATCATAATTCATATCCTTACGGCCTCCGGTGATCAATCATTGCAATAAATATTACTTACTTTGCTTATTTTGTATCATCTATATTCTTTCGGCTATGATAAAATTAAATAATATTGACATATATTCCATTTTAAAGTTAAAATTTTAAAGACGTATAAGTACAATAAGCTAAACCAAATATTCATCTCGAAAGACTCCACAAGACCAAAACTCACAAAATCCACAACTTTCAGGGATCATCTTCTAATACCCAACATAAAGCATAAATATACAGCGTGCGAAGTACCTTGATGCTTGTCCAAAAAAATCAATTAAATTTTGACCGACACAAGAATTGAACTCGTAAATATTGTACCATGAGTAATAATTTCTTTATTTATAGGTAAAAACTTCGTTGGTTCTAAAGTAGTTAACCCAAACTTTTCTACAAAGAAACAAAGTAGAAATTCAACATTAGACATCAACTGTAATTATATACTTTATTTTCCTTTTTTCTGATTGCAAATTTTGTATTTAAAAATAAAAATATCAACGTGAGTGTTAGGCCACACTCTTTTTTTTCGTTTCTCGCGAAACATGACTTTAAGAAGGAATATATAATCAAGTCCTAAAATATCATTATTATAAATGATAATAAGAAAACCTTGACATTATAACTTTCCATATATTTTGGAGTTTTACTTTCATATATTTATAATAGTCAATATTTAATATTATAATAATTTAAAAAAAATACTAAAAAGATGATTTTATCTTTTATGGAGTCTTTTAATTAAGAGCAAAAAGTTCAAATAATATTTATATGCACCTTCACACTTTTAATATAGTATAGGTTATATCTCATATCATATTGTGTATGTATCTGAAAAGTAATGTTTCTGAAGAATTATGTATCCGAAAAGTAATGTATTCAAAGATAATTGTACATAAAATGATATATCATGCGTTAACTTATATATTTTAAATCAATTATGGTAATGATACATAACAATCAACCTATTAACTTATATATCATAAATTAAATATGAACATAATACATTGAAATGTATCTGATATATACATTATGTTTTAGCAATACAATGTATCCGAAGAAAAATAATGTATTTAGCTAGCAATTTTTCATAATTTTGTATTATATTAAAAAGATATGGGATAGCTAGTAATTAGCTCAAATAGTAATGGAATTTATGTCGTTTATACTAATTTCTATGTGGTACTATTTTCGTTTCTTAGCTTTAGTTTTGGGGGAATCTTCTTTAGGAATAACATGCTACGAATTAGATTTTTGGATATATTTGGGTGTACGAAATTGTGTATTCGACATAGCATTATCAGAGTTATGTTAAGTTACCCACACTATCTGCACATCCCTATAATTGGTATAAGGGTCATGTTATTTAAAAAATGTACAAGTAGATATTTGTTAATTATGAGAAATGTTAGAAATGTTAACTTAATTGTTAATATTATTAATTACGTTATCTTGTTAACTATGTTATTATTTATTTGTTAAATATGAGAAAACCATTTAAAAATACACAAGCTTTTAGAGAAATTAAAAGAATTTTAACTAGTTACTACCCAGAATATAAGAAGTTAAATAAAATAAAAGAAAACCGCCACAGATTAGCTTACTTAATTACCTTAATATCTAGCAATGAGGCAAAATTAATAATTCATTTGAAATTTAGAAGAATGAGATACATACCACCTAATTATGATAAAATCAGATTTCGGTATCCACCAAAATATTATAAATATTGTATAGATGAATAAATCACAAAAATAAAAAGAACTAAAACAAATAATATCTGAAAAATGAAAAGAATTAAAAATAAGAAAAGAAAGACTACAATACAACATGATTGTTGGAGTATGCCAAAAATCAATAAAAGCACAAAAGGAAGAAATAGCATATTTAGAATCACAAATAGATAATCTAGAATACATATATCAACATGATCTATACACTATCAAGTAGATATAATGAACAAAGAAGAATTTATAATAGAAGGAAAAACATATGAAAATCATGAAGGATTAAAGATAAGAATAGTATTTTCTAATCTAGGAAGAAGATATAAGAAAATAGGTGAACATTTATATTTAATGTTAGAAAAAAAGAATTAAAATTAGGAGATAAATTAACAGTCATAGTAAGAATAGCAAAAGAAAATGAAGAAATAGACAGGAAAAAGAAATAGATAAAATAAAACAACAAACTACAGAAGAAATACGAAAAATAGAAGAAACTAAAAATAATAGGATTGCTGAATTAGATAAAGAACTACAAATGCCGAAAGATCTGTATAAAAAAAAGACAAAAAGAAAAAGAACAAAAAGATAAAGAACAAAAATTATTAATTGAGATAAGTTAATTTAAAGAAAAATTAGAAAATAAAGAATTAGAAACTAATGAAATAGAAATAAATACAGTAGATGCTGAAGAAATAGAGAATTATGATTCGGAAGATAGTGAAACATATACAGAAATCTTAACAAATATAGAAAAGCTAGAAATTAGTGAAAAACAAGAAGTAATTAATAAAGAAAACTTAGAAAAAACAAACACGAAAATAAACACTCTTGATAAAAAAAATGACGATGAAAGTATAATACATAGTACATCAGAAATAAGAAAACTTACATATTATTATAACGATAAGTTTAAAAGATATAACTTAAAGGATGATATAACAAATGAACACCAAAACAAATAATTAATAAAAATTATAACTTCTTAGACTTAGACTGTGTAATAGATGTAGATAAAACGATACAATTATGGATAGAATATATAACAAAATAATTATTAGACAATGGTATAAATACAACAAATACACTAGAATATACAGAAAGAACACTAATAGCAATCCTATTATTTTTAGTTTCTTCTATTTTTCGTATTTCTTCTGTAGTTTGTTGTTTTATTTTATCTATTTCTTTTTCCTGTCTATTTCTTCATTTTCTTTTGCTATTCTTACTATGACTGTTAATTTATCTCCTAATTTTAATTCTTTTTTTCTAACATTAAATATAAATGTTCACCTATTTTCTTATATCTTCTTCCTAGATTAGAAAATACTATTCTTATCTTTGATCCTTCATGATTTTTATATGTTTTTCATCTATTATAAATTCTTCTTTGTTCATTTTATCTACTTGATAGTGCATAGATCATGTTGATATATGTATTCTAGATTATATCTATTTGTGATTCTAAATATGATATTTCTTCCTATTGTGCTTTTATTGATTTTTGGCATACTCCAACAATCATGTTTTGTTGTAGTCTTTCTTTTCTTATTTTTAATTTTTTTCGTTTTTCAGTTATTATTTGTTTTGGTTCTTTATATTTTTGTGATTTATTCATCTGTACAATATTTATAATATTTTGGTGGATACCGAATTCTAATTTTATCATAATGAGGTGATATGTATCTCATTCTTCTAGATTTCAAATAAATTATTAATTTTGCCTCATTGATAGATATTAAGATAATTAAGTAAGCTAATATGTGGGGGTTTTCTTTTGTTTTATTTAACTTCTTATATTCTAGGTAGTAACTAGTTAAAATTCTTTTAATTTCTCTAAAAGCTTGTGTATTTTTAAATGATCTTCTCATATTTAACAAATAAATAAGAACATAGTTATCAAGATAATGTAATTAATAATATTAACAATTAAGTTAACATTTCTAACATTTCTCA
>NC_061117.1:106526036-106527937 GCF_002878395.1 Capsicum annuum
TGAGAAATGTTAGAAATGTTAACTTAATTGTTAATATTATTAATTACGTTATCTTGTTAACTCTGTTGTTATTTATTTGTTAAATATGAGAAGACCATTTAAAAATACACAAGCTTTTAGAGAAATTACAAGAATTTTAACTAGTTACTACCCAGAATATAAGAAGTTAAATAAAACAAAAAAAAACCCCACAGATTAGCTTACTTAATAACCTTAATATCTAGTAATGAGGCAAAATTAATAATTTATTTGAAATCTAGAATAATGAGATACATACCACCTAATTATGATAAAATCAGATTTCGATATCCACCAAAATATTATAAATATTGTACAGATGAATAAATCACAAAAATATAAAGAACTAAAACAAATAATATCTGAAAAATGAAAAGAATTAAAAATAAGAAAAAAAATACTACAATATAACATGATTGTTGGAGTATGCCAAAAATCAATAAAAGCACAAAAGGAAGAAATATCATATTTAGAATAACAAATAGATAATCTAGAATACATCTATCAACATGATCTATAAACTATCAAGTGGATAAAATGAACAAAGAAGAATTTATAATAGATGACAAAACATATGAAAATCATGAAGGATTAAAGATAAGAATAGTATTTTCTAATCTAGGAAGAAGATATAAGAAAATAGACGAACATTTATATTTAATGTTAGAAAAAGAAGAATTAAAATTAGAAGATAAATTAACAACCATCGTAAGAATAGCAAAGGAAAATGAAGAAATAGACAGGAAAAAGGAAATAGATAAAATAAAACAACAGACTACACAAGAAATACGAAAAATAGAAGAAACTAAAAATAATAGGATTGCTGAATTAGAGAAAGAACTACAAATGCTAAAAGATCTGTATGAAAAAAGAAAAAAAGAAAAAGAGCAAAAATATAAAGAACAAAAATTATTAATTGAGGTAAATCAATTTAAAGAAAAAATAGAAAATAAAGAATTAGAAACTAATGCAATAGAAATAAATACAGTAGATGCTGAAGAAAACAGATAATTATGATTCGGAAGATAGTGAAACATATACAGAAATCTTAACAAATATAGAAAAGCTAGAAATTAATGAAAAAAAAGAAGTAATTAATAAAGAAAACTTAGAAAATACAAACACGGAAATAAATACTCTTGATAAAAAAGATGAGGAAAATATAATACCTAGTACATCAGAAATAAGAAAACTTACATATTATTATAAAGATAAGTTTAAAAGATATAACCTAAAGGATGAATATAACAAATGGACACCAAAATAAATAATTAATAAAAATTATAACTTCTTAGACTTAGACTGTGTAATAGATGTAGATTAAACGATACAATTATGGATAGGATATATAAAAAAACAATTATTAGACAATGGTATAAATACAACAGATACACCAGAATATATAGATAGAACACTAATAGGAACAACAGTAACTAAACTAACACCTATAGACATATTGAAAAAATATGAAATGGCTATAAGAGATAAATTTAGCAGTATGACAACAGAAGAAGAAGAACAAAACAAAGTCAAAGATACAGATAGGAATTTAATGTTAAGACTAGCAATATGAAATATGTGTTACATAGATGAATATACGTGTGCATTTAAAGAATACTACTATAAGGGAACATATAATACAGAAGAAAGTAAAGAAGTAAGAAGATTATATTTTAGTAAATTACCTAAACCATTTAGTTCAAAAATAATAAAGAGTTGGGATGAAGCAAAAATAGTAGATACCCTAGGAGCAAGAATAAAATTTCTACAACAATGGTATAGGAATATATGTGAAAAATACACAGAAAAAATAAAAATGGAAAAAAAATTACTAAGGAATTTAGCATGTTGCAAGGATAAAATAACATCCCAATTTGGTTGTA
>NC_061117.1:106528037-106654735 GCF_002878395.1 Capsicum annuum
ACATAGATGAATATACGTGTGCATTTAAAGAATACTACTATAAGGGAACATATAATACAGAAGAAAGTAAAGAAGTAAGAAGATTATATTTTAGTAAATTACCTAAACCATTTAGTTCAAAAATAATAAAGAGTTGGGATGAAGCAAAAATAGTAGATACCCTAGGAGCAAGAATAAAATTTCTACAACAATGGTATAGGAATATATGTGAAAAATACATAGAAGAAATTAAAATGGAAAAAAATATTAATAAGAAATTTAGCACGTTGCAAGAATAAAATAGCACCTCAATTTGAATGTGAAGAAAAATATTATAAGAAAAAAAAAGACATAAGAAATATAAGAAATACAAAAAATCAAAATATAAGTATAAGAAACCAAGAAAAAGATATTATGTAAAAAATTATAAATATAAAAGACCATATATGAGAGAGAAATCTATAAAAGAATGTACTTGTTATAATTGTGGAAAAGTAGGACATTTAGCTATGGATTGTAAAATGCCTAAAGACCTAAAAAAAAAACAAATATCAGAAATAAAGATAGAAAATGTTGAATATATGAAAATAGATTATATAGATTACGAATTAGAAAGTGATGATAGTATATATGAAATTTCGAAATATGAAATAGATAATAAAATAGATAGTAAATCAAATGAATCAAATGACTAAAGAAGATATAAAAATAATAACAAAGGAAGAATATTTAAATGAAGAAGGAACAGATCAGAAAATAATATTTGATAATAATATATTTGATGAGATAAAGGGAAAAGAATTAGATTTAAGTGTAGAAAAATATTTAAAATACCAACAATAAAAAACATATTTAGTAGACGAAAAGAAGAATACTACGTAGTAAGAAAAAAAGAATATTTAATAGACTGTAGATATGCAAAAGGTAGAGCTAGTATACCACTAGTAACAAAAAGAATAATTAATAAAGAAATAAATGATATAAAAAGTAAAGACCCAATAAAATATGTACACCTTGGAGGAACGAAAATATTAATAAAAACATATTTTAGAGAAGAAATAGATACACCAATAGATTATATTTAGCAGATGATAGAATTATAAAACCAATAAAAAAAATATAATAACTGCTATAAGAGGAAACTTAATATACCAAAAACTTAAATCTATAATAAGTGTGAATTATTCAGTAGCAATAACATATAAAAAATAGATAAATCATTAGTATTATATTGGAAAATATCAAGAATAGAACTAACTCCAGGAAGTAAAATATTTACAGCAAGATGTAAAAATCTATATGTATTAACAACAAAACATAAAATAACAAGAAAAAAATAAAATAAATAAAATACATATTGAAAGTCCTTTTGAACAATTTCTAAAAACAATTGATAACAATGATCATAGTTACAAAGACATAGATGTAGAAGAAGATTTAGAAGTAATAAATGATAGAATAAGCACAACAAAAAGAATAGCTTTTGAAAAATCAAACTAATCAGGATCATCGAAAAGAACAAATTATGAAATAACTTCAATAATTAATTTAACTCAATATTATATAACGAGAACAATAAATAAAAAAGAATATTTAATACTCCTAAATACAGGACAAGAAGAAAATTATATAGCAAAATAACTAGTGAAAAATGAAGAAATAAAATCTAATAGTAATATATGCCCAGATCTACCAAGAAGTTTAATAACTATTAAAGATTTAGCAGAAAAGGAAATAATAATAGGAGTTAGAAAAATAAAAATATAATTTGAAATAAAGGAAGATATGCGAAAAGCAGACATAATATTAGGAATAAAATGGTTAGAACAAATAAAACCCTACAATATAGAGCATACACAATTAACCATAACCTACAATAAGGAACAATAATAAATAAAAATAGCTTTAACATGAAAATATATGTACTTATGAAGATAATAGTAGAAGGATATTATAATAGATACTATACACCTATGATAGATACGGGAGCAGAAGCCAACTTATGTAGATATAATTGTTTACCTAAAGACAAATGGGATAAGTTAAAAATATCAATAGTAGTCAAAGAATTTAATAATGAAGGAAGCTTAATTACCTAGAAAGCTAGAAATATAAAAATACAAGTATGAGATAAGATATTAATAATAGAAGAGATCTATAACTATGAACTAACATCAAAAGATATGCTTTTAGGAATGTCGTTTTTAGATAAACTATACCCACATATAATAACTAAAGCACACTGGTGGTTTACAACACGATGTAAACAAAAGGTAAGAGCAAAAAGAGTTATTAATAAAATAAGAAAGAAAACTGATTGGATAAAAGGAAGTGAAAAAATCACACAAAAATTAGAATATATAAAAAATACTGAAGAAATAATAGAACTAGTTATATTTTCAATAAATAAAGAAGAAATAACTATATTTTCAATAGATAAGGTTGAAATAATAAAGAAAAAATTACGACAACTATATAGTGAAGATCCATTAAAAGGATTGGAAAAATATAAGACTACTGTAAGAATTAAGCTAATACATAAAAATAGTATAATAATCCAAAAACCATTAGCATATAAATTTGATGATTTAAAAGAATTCGAAATGCATATAGATGAATTATTAGAAAGACAATATATATAAAAAAGTAATAGTAAACACAATAGCCTAATATTTATAGTAAATAAACACAGTGAACGTAAAAGAGGAAAAAGTAGAATGGTTATTTATTATATAAACCTAAATGCAAAAATTATGATATATAATTATTCAATACCAAATAAGATATTGAAAATAAGACAGATACAATGATAGAATTATTTTAGTAAGTTCGATTGTAAATCAGGATTTTACCATTTAAAGTTAGAAGAAGAATCTAAAAAATTAACTTCATTTACAGTACCACAAGGATTTTACGAATGAAATGTATTTCCATTTGGATATAAAAATGCACCAGGTAGATATCAACATTTTATGGATAATATTTCAAACAGTTACCTAATTGTATAGTATACATAGACGATATATTATTATATACAAAAACTAAAAAGGAACATTTAAAATTACTAGAACAATTTGCAGGTATAATAGAAAATTCAGGAATAAGTCTAAGTGAAAAGAAAGCAGAAATAATAAAAAATCCGGTAGAATTTTTAGGAATACAAATAGATAAAAGTGGAGTAAAAATGCAACAACATATAGTACAAAAAATAATAAATTCAAAAGAAGAATTAGATACAAAAAGAAATTACAATCATTTTTAGGATTAGTAAACCAAGTAAGAGAATATATACCAAAATTAATAGAAAACCTAAAGCCATAACAGAAAAAATTAAAAAAGGATATAGAGTATAATTACAACGAATAAGATAAAAACCAAGTTCAGAAAATAAAAATACTTTGTCAAGAATTACCAAAATTATAATTTTCCAGACGAAAATAAAAAATTTACATATATAGTAGAAGTAGATGCAAGTGAATATAATTATGGAGGAGTACTTAAAAATAGATATGAAGAAGAAAAATTAGAACATCATTGTAGATGCTACCCAGGAATGTTTAATGAAATAGAAATAAAATAGGAAATAAATAGAAAAGAATTATGTTCATTATATAAATGTTTATTAGCATTTGAGCCATATATTGTATATAATAAGTTTATTGTACGAACAGTTAATACACAGGGACGATGGTGGTGAACAAGAAAAATACAAAATTCAGTTACAACGAAGGAAATTCGAAGATTAGTATTGAATATATTAAATTTTACGTTTACAATTGAAGTAATCAGTACTAACAAAAATGTTATTGCAGATTACATATCAAGACAAAGCTATACAGACTGATATAATAGAAAATGATGCTTTAGCAAAGATTCTCAAAACCCTAACTATACTTTCACTGAAAGTGGACAGTATGGGTAATTAAATAGAAAAGCTAAAGACTAATGAAGTTAAACTGAAGTCTGAAGCAATGACTCAAATAACTCAGCAGTGTGCAGAGTTATGTCGATCGAAAGACAATAAAATTTTAGAGATTAAAGGAGACGTTGGGACACTCCATAAAACCCATAACGTTTATCAATCTACAACTGCAGGTACAAGCAAAGGAGTTAGTTGACAAAGATATCAGAACATGAACAAGATATTTGAAAAACTATTTATACCAAAAACATAAAAAGACCCCTTGTTCATACCCCCACAAACTACCACATATCAAGAAAGTTTAAACCAAGATAAAAGAAGCCTATAACCATATAACTCGAGCATACATAGAAAATATACACAAAATACAGACTCACCTAAACCATAGACCACTGCCACAAATATCCAAGAACCAAACACAGACTATATAACCGAAAAACTATAAGGTTACAACAAGTTAATCGCATTACCAAAAACTAACCCAAATTTAGTTAAAATCTGTTTTAGTTATGGACTATTAAATACCATATGTACCCAAGAAGGAGATAAACTAATAGCTATACCGGAATTATATAGAGCATTCGCCACTTATAAGAAAATAACCAAAGGAAATCTATTTTTTATAAATTTTTATACTGCACCAGTAGAGATATTATATGACGAAATTAAACCAGTTATACAAGTTATAAAAATAGAATTAACCAGAGATATGATTATACCGGAAGATATTGTTCAACAGCTAGAGATACCTAAAGTTGAGATACCTGATTTTTATGCAAATAAGCGAACTATAGGAATAGCTACAATTATTCAAGAACTAGCAAATAATTATCTCAATGGAAATCCCATATGGAGCTACTATTCAAGAGACCAATTAATGATCTATTCAAATTCTAGGAAGCTATGACATTCTGATATGGAAGAAGTTAAACAATGGATTATGACGTTGCTCAATCTAGAAAAATAACCATCTACAAGGGTAATTAAAAAGAAATTTATTTCAGAAGAATTATTAACCAGATATTGCAAATTAATAGGACACATATATCCAGACCACCAATGCTCAAAATGCCATGGAGAAAATAATGTGATCCCTGAAGTTCAACTAGAATAAAAGAAGAAAAGGACGCCAGCTGGAAGATAGAAAGATAGCAATGGAGTAATGGAGAAATAAAGACAAAAGAAAAGAGACAAGATAGTAAAAGTTATGAAAGAAGAGTTATAAAAGGAAGTAACATGTATAAAGATGGGGGTCTCATATATATGGTGTGATAGAGACTTTATTGAGGGACAGTTTGCTATTAAAGATTAAAAATAAAATAGATTATGGGTTAGCATAAAGATGGGGGTCTCATACATGTGGTGTGATGGGAAATTATAAGAGTACTGGTGTTATCAAAGAAAAAGTTTGTTACTATATAATGACAAATTGTAATCTGAGAATACCAAAGCATAAGGGCATTAGCTGATGAATTGTTAACTTGGTTGTTTTTTGTGTATTTGGGAATCTTCATTTAACTTGTATATTTATGATAGTCAAAGTGATCATATTTCATACTCGGTATTTGTTGGAATGAAATGTATCATCATCCTCTTATTCTTTTGACAATATATTATGCCCATGTATTGACATAAGATCTAGTATGAGTAAGGGTCGAGCAAGTGGAGATCATATATATAACGATCATTTTCTAATTATTCATTAGGAACATGGAGATTTTCAGTACTGGAGATTGATTTAGTTTATTATAGTGAGTTTAAATCATCCTGGTACAATCCAAAATCGCTCCAAATCATTTACTAGAAGTCAAGTTCGGGAGCTTCAAAGGATCCAAGGATTGTTTATGAAGCAGGAGGTACTTGAAGAAGTTTTCTTATCATAAATAGGATGTTATTTGATGATGACCGCAATCACATTGGACCAAGGGTCATAGGAGGAGTCTAGGGAATGCAAAGAGAGGCTAGAAAGCCACTCGGGAGGGACATGCACCCAAGGCGCTTTGGATTTGCCTTGGAACTGCTCTAGTATGCCAAGAGCAGGTCAAAACAATCCCTAATTAAAGGTTCTTGACATATGCCTGGGTTGTGCCCCAACCGTTTCACATCTGCTCAAGCGGATGGTGTGGGCTTTTTATTGCCATTGGATAACTTTGGGGTGCCTAAATATGTAATAATTAGCCCTAAACTATAAATACTTGGAGCTTAGATTATTTTTTTAGTTTTGTTTGATTATTGATGATTGCTTCTCCTTTAAGAGAGAGGATTAGTAAAGTTGTGTTGAATCTTGGTTAAGAAATGTTGGTTTTGAGGGCGATCATATCCTTGTTGGTCACTGTAAGAATTAGGTGTTTGATTAAGATTGTACTTGAGGGTATTAGAGTTTAATATATTCTTTTGTTCTTAATTACCTCTTTTTCTTGTGTCTAATTATCTATCTTATCAATTATCTTTATTCTTTTTGTATCAATCTTTGTTTTCGTAGTTTGATTCTTATCATTTGGTATCAGAGCCCAGCTTGATTTTGTTCCTACGAAGTCAATCTTGGGTCTAGTTATGTTGAAAAATCAAAAATCACAAAAAATATTACTATTCACATTTAAGGTCTTAGGTCACTTTTTGAATTTTTCATTTTTGAGATTTCTTATGTTTTTAGCTTAGATTTGTGTTCGTAAGACTAGAGTCCAAATATCAAATTCCAGGTAAATTGGAGTTGTATTGAGCCTTATACGAGCGTTGAAATCTTAGGTTTGAAGAAGTTTGAAGTGGGTTGCAAGATTTGAAGTTTTTTGGTGAGGAATTTGAGTAAAAAATGTTTGAAATGAGTTTAGAGTGTTGAAAAGTGTCTAGATTCAAATTTTCAACTCATTTCGAGCTAAGGAGAAGAAATGGTGTTCTTGGTGTTCTTTGAGAGATTGTTATCTTTATATTGAAAGTTCATCCAAAAGTGAGTGTTTGATCCAAAAAGAAGGGAAAAAAGAGTGTAAAGGTATTTGTACTAGAGCATCTACAAAGATTCCAAGGATATTCCAAGAAAAGAGTACAAAGGACCACTTAAGGGGCATTTTCGCCCATCCAAGGAGTGAGGAGCGGCTCACTTATGCCCAAGGTGTGATACAGCTAAGCCTAGCCTGTTGCCACACCTCAAGGCGGTGTACGCCCCCTCTTATGATATACATGCGCTAGGGCTTCATCCACACCTCAAGGCAGTGAGCAAACTTCCCCACCTTTGTTGGATATGCTCCTGACATGTGCCCAAGGTGTGTAACATACCTCCAATGCAATTCAAGTTTCTCCAATATCAAATCCAAGTTCGAAACGCATTCTAACACTCTAATTACTCCTTTTTATTAGTTTGATTCCTTCTTATCACCTCTTGATTCTTAAACTACTCAACAACTAGTAATTCTTCTACTAAGTTGGTTGATTAGTTCTTGAGTTCGAATTCATTCAACGTCTTATTTTTTTGAAGATTTTCTCTTCTTCATACCGGTTAGTTCTTAATCCAAGTCCTTAAATATTGATTTAAGTTTTCAAACAAGAATCCAATCCGATCAAGAGTAGCACTTGACACCTCAACTACCACACGGAGTATAAACCAGCTTTCAACTTTTGTGATCCAAGTGTGAGGTAAACAACAATATGAAGAGTTGTGAAGTTAATTTCTCTAAAACTAATGTGTTTGTCATTTTCGTGAGTGTCTTTCTTCATAGATCAATCTCTATGGAAGGAGAAACTTTGTAAACCATGGAAAACCACTAAAACAGTTTCATTTTAGCGGTCACTAAAAGTCTCAATCGTATAATTGAGTCCATGGATGCTAAGATAGGATCACTTTACGGTAAGGTGGATTTAATTGAAGGGAGTGTTTCTATCATATGTTGGAGAGTGGATAGCATTAAATGTCGACTAAACTCACCACAATCCACGCCTCAACACTACCATGCATTGACTAGTGGTCATGTTCCAAATCCTTCTGCCATATGTCCCTGGAAAACCTTCACCAAATTATTAGTCCACCAGTACAAGCACATGATTCCATTCCTCAAGCTACTACATATCTATAAAATTGAAATACCATTCGACCACTTCAACCTCAATTCAACCAAACACCAAAAGACGAATCTTAAAATCGAATACCCCAGTCTCCACTAAACCAAATTCGTTTATTCCAAGCACTTTTTAACCAAAACCAATCTATCCAAATAGTAGAGAACGAAGGGGAAGAACAACAAAAGGAGTTTGGAGAATTCAATGAAGCAACATGTTAGTAGATGAAATGAGAGATAAACCAATGGATCAAAAAGGTTATCGAGGTCAAGGAGGAAGATCGTTCACATGCCCAATAGTAAAGAAAACATGGGAAAATAACCTCAAGGTTATGATCAAGGAAACCAACAAGGTAATTGGGATAGATATATGGATATCTATTCAATCAAGTTTAGTCTTTCGAATTTCAAAGGATAGAGTAATCCCAAAGCTTAACTCTCATGGTAATCCTCTTGTGAAAGGATCTTCCAAGTTAATGATATCACTAAAGAGATGAAGAGGTGTTACGCCATAGCCTATTTTGAAGGGTATGCCAATACGTGGTGAGATTATGCCAAGAGGTTTGGAAATGCATTGAATGAGGACAACTACCCCCATGCGATGCATTGAAAGGACTCATGAGACAAAGGTATGCTCCGGAGAGGTATATACATGAGTTACTTGCCATGTTATACAGTTTGAGGTAAGGAAGCATGAGTATCTTGGCCAATTGTGATAAATTCCAACAATTGATGTTAAAGCTTATGCATGATGGGAACATTAACCATGACATCATACACTTCAAGGTTGGGTTGAACAAAGAAATCTCCTTGTGTATGACTATCACTACAACATTTTAGTCCTACTTCCACCCTTGTAAAGTATGGTCTAAAGTAGCAAAGTGCGTTGGCTTTGATTAGAGGCTGCACTTTTGGACTTTAGGCAACACTTTTTAGGAGTGACCTAAAAAGGCGTAACCTTTGACTTTAGGCCCCATTTTTCAAGTGTTTCCATATCAGCTATGTTTAAAAAGCATGGCCATTAAAGTGCAAAGGCCATGGTTTACAGCTTCTCATTGGCTACACTTTTATCTGATTAAGATATACTTTTAAGTATTGCCTTTACTTTGTAATTGGGCACGCTTTACAAGTGTAGACTTGTATATCACCTCGATAATTTTTGTACCCAAGTGCACACGCAAGTGTATGTGGTCTCACTAATTAAGATTAAATTAGTGCAAACATAACCAATAGAGTGTTTTGACAGTTATAAACTAAACGTAAAGTAAATAGTGCATGAAGGTAAAGACTAGAGATAATAAATGGATGAAAGCCCAGGGTTATGGTACTTCGAACAAACATACTACTCTATTGAACTTCATTCATTAGATTTCTTATCTTGGTTGTTGATTAGTAGGGTTTATCGCATGATCATGGTCTCCCAACCTCTAATCATCTACCTAACGTGGACATTATAACTACATTGTTGAGCGGCGATGTAATAATCCAATTAGATGCATAAAGCTATCAACCTACATATTAACGAAGCAAGGATTCTAGGTATATGCCTATCCTAGTCTCTAATTCAAATTACTTATCTTATAAAAGAATAAGAACCTTACTCTATTCATCCCTATGTTCTATCTTCCTATTTTCCCTCCCGAGATCAGAAAGTCAACAATATATGTATTCTAAGGTTAAATACTACTTAAAATAGTTAAAACAAAGATAAAAAAACTACCAAATATGATAATAAACACAAACAAGCTCAATTCAAAATGAAAGTAAACATGTTCTTCGCCATAACCCCGATAGGGGGCGTTTAGCCACTAATAGACATAACTATAATACAAATCAATGAATACATGATTAAATCTATGAAAAAGCTCATTAAAGAGAAATAAACCCTAATTAATGTGTGTATCAGCCCCTCCTTAATTCTCCAAGAAGTCCAAGGTATCCAAGCTCTCAAACAATGTGTACAACGAGTCCGATTTATAGTTAAAGGCATTTGGCCTGTGTGAACTAAGCAAGGCGTCGCGTTGGTACAGCCTATGGGAGAGAGGTGTGCATCATTTGGAGTAGTTAAATGGATAGATCAGCACACCACATTGTTTATTCCAAGGGGTAGAGGTCCACTTTTCATCCATATCGCGTTGCCTCACTAGAAATTGCCTTTGACGCCTCCACTTTGCCTTGTGCATTCCTCTTCCATCATTGGTCTTGTGGAGTTATTTTACTTCAATTTCCAGCTTGTAAATTATTTAAATATCACCATAATCAAGTAACCAATCATCCTACACCATCTTACAACAAATAGTATAGCTAAAAATAGCACAATATCAAGAACGGTGGACTAGAAACTCGAGCTAAGTCTAGGCTTTACCACATTGATCTTTAACTTATTGTTTTGACTCTTGGATTAATTAACTTGAAATTTGAACACTATAAACAAGTTTATCTATAAATAATTACACAATATAAACCATAGGAACTTGTTAAACACGATAAAATCCATCACGATAGACTAGAAAAATACCTAGCTCAAGCTAGTAACACTGGTTTTCTCGGTTGAACTCTAAGTGATCAATTTGAATCCAAACTTGTTTGAAAACACATTTAAACATTGTAATCACATACTTAAACACTTATATAATTATTTATATCATTATCTACTCATTAAGCACTTAATTGATCCTCAAAACAAGGCTAAATAAGCTAGGATAACAACACTAAGGTGCTTAAAACCACCTCAGATCATCACCTTACACTTAAAGCCCTGTTCGTCCTCGAACAACTCTTTACTCTTAGTATCATCAGCTTAGGTGACTCCATACTTATACTACATGAAACACACTCAATCTAGTACTACAATTACTACATAGAATACAAGTTTCTACACTAAGCATGTTATAAACATAATTGAAAGTACAAGAATATTACTCCAAGACATCCTAGACTCAAGAATTGTCTCACCTAGTTGGCAAACTCATACATATTGTTCAATCAAAGAAATCATACAATTCACCCAACTATCATCAAACATGTTCCATCAAAACAAGAGAGTTACCTTTGAATAATTACATAAATGAATTTTATTACACAATCGATACAAGAATCAAGTTACGCTCACTCTCACAAAGAATTCACAAATACACAAGATGAACCATATGTTTGAACTTAGTGTAGTACTCCACTAATATCAGAATGATGAAATTTAGGATCTATGGGTCTTTATGGATTGTAATGTAGGCTAAGGGATGGATAGGAACTATCTTGGCCAGTAATAGTGACTATCTTCCCCAAGCGCTTTAATACATCACACTATCTTCTGTCTACCCTTATCTTTTATTTTGCCTAATCTCATTAAGCTTACTCACATACAATATGGTGGGAGTATTTTCAAAGTAAAACTAATTTAATTTGATCAAATTTTTATTCTTTTTGTTCCTCAACTCCCAACCACTAGACATCAATTTTTACATACCAATTAGTACTAATTTGGCGCTTCAATTTCACCTTTCTCCTACTTGAATTTCTAACTCCTCACTCAATTATTTATATACTTAAGAACTTAGGAGATTTGGATCTAATTTAGGTCAATCAAAGAAGTGGATTAGGCTACATATGAGGCTTCCAAATAAAAATAGGGTTTAACTAGGATAACTCACAAGGGTAGGTCAAAAGAAGGTGTGAAACAAGTCTAGTAATGAAATACCTCTATCATCTCCAAAAGCACACTCTTTATTTCGCTTTGTACACACACCAGTCAAGTTTTAGCATCAAGTGCAACAAGAATATAAAAACACCTCACTTCACACATGGCACATACTCAACTCATATAGGATCATCATAGACTCTTAACCAAACAACCACATGAATTCAAATTAAGCCAACAAGTGCTAGAGTCATAATCATGAGACTGGAGTCTCAACAGTAGCAATTCACATAATCAACATGCTTTTAAAACCAAAACACTTGCATCATGTAGTCAAATATAGCACTAACAAAAATATCCCACACTTATTCCTAACACAAAAAATTTTAAATTACTCCTAAAAATGAGAATTTCCCTACCCCATATTTAAAAATCTAATTTGTCCCCAAAGTATACTGTAAAAGTAGAGATAGAAATACTCCCTGGGGCCTCTAAGCCTAGCTAGAAGCATCATTTACACATCAAGAGGGTCCAGGGACCTCACACTCAGTCTTTTCCATGCTTCTAAGCTTAGGTTTTCTAGTACTCAAACTTTCCATCAACATGTGACTCAAGAAAAACAAAAACTAGTGAAGTAAAAACTAGAAATACTAGAAATTAAGTCTACCTTAACTTGGGTTTCCCCCTAAGCTATGCTTGATTTAGTGTCATGGCACGACCCAATCTACGACTCATCCATTTTAGTTCATCCTCTTTCTCACACTAGGATGCCATCTTCTATTCATTTCTGACCACTTAAGTGTGAAATCTCAAGATCAACAGCTTTCTCAACTTTAATCTTTTCAGGCTCATCAATTTGTATCTTGTCAGGATGGGGCAGTTGTTGCTTGGGCTGCTTAATGAGGAAGTCTGAAGAGATTTTTGGCTGAATAGACTCCACCACCCCATAATTATCCCCTTCAACCACAGTATCTTACACAAATCGTTATAATGGGATAGTGTGTTGAGCATTTTGTACACTTTGAAAACTATCTCTTTATCATCCAGCCTCATTGTGAGTGTGTCCTCTCTCACATCTATTAAAGATCCTCTCGTTGCCAAGAATAGATGCCCAAAAATAACTGGTACTTTTTTATCTTCCTGAAAATCTAAAAAAATAAAGTTAGCTGGAATAATAAACTTACCAACCTTGATAAGAACATCCTTTATGACTCCTTTAGGATGGGCCATGGTCCCGTTTGCTAGTTACAGTAACACAGAGCTTGGTATCGACTTCCCCAAGCCCAAAGTATTGAACAAAAAGAGGGGCATCAAATTGATGCTTTCCCCTCAATCATTAAGTGTGTGGACTACCTCACTATTCCTAATTTGAATAGGGAAAGTGAACTTCCTAGGGTAGTTAAGCTTCTTGGGCATCTTCGGCGTCATTACAGAGCTACACTCACTAGTGAGTGCTACTATCTTAATATCTCGCAGCTTAACCTTTTTAGTTAACACTTTTTTCATGTACTTAGCATTCTTGGGCATTCCCTGCAAAATATCTAAGAAAGGAAGGTTAATGTGAGTCTCTCTGAATGTGTCAAAGAACTTCTTAAAGCATGCATCCTCCTTTAGTATCAGCCTCTATGGGAATAGTGGTGGTAGTATCTTCTTTACCTCTTCAGCAACTTTGGGTTTCGAGTACTTAGACATTCTCGAACCTTCAGTAGCTTGGTCATCTATCTGTTTAGAAAGCAAATTAGAATCTTCCTCCTTAGTTTTCTTTGGAGGTTCTTTGTTCTACTCTTTAACACTTCTCACAGTGATTGCCACTACATGTTTAGGAGCTTCAGTAGTACTTATCAAACCACTGTGAGATCTAGCATTTTGTTCCTGCTATATCTGCCCAACTTTTAACTCCAAGTTCCTTGTAGCCGTGTGCTGAGTCTTCATATCTTCCTGCTAACTCTTTATATCTGCTACCAATTGTGCTTGACCATCCATAAGTTGTTTAAACATCTTTTCCCCATTGTTAGTCAGAGTTATGGCCTGATTCCCTTAAACCTGCAACTGTTAAAACTGTTGTTGTTCGTTGTTCCGTAATAGATTTGGTGGCTGAGTTTGCCACTTCAGGTTGTAGGCATTCCTATAATTCGGCCTTTGAACATTTCCCACAAACATCATGTACTTAGAATTTGTAGCACATATAGCCACTGAATGCCCACTGTTACCACAAACCTCATGCCAACCTGTAGTTTGTTGAATTGCATTAACTATGGCTGCAGGCTATGTAACCCTCAACTTCATATTACTTATCTAATTTTGTACTGCATTAATTTAGGTAGATATAGAAGCAAATTAGTCCACCTCCAACACACCTGCAACCTTCTTTATCATACTTCTTGAGTCAAAATGCCACTCAAGATTCCTTTGTGCAATCCAGTTCAAGAAGGTATATAGGTCATCATTTCAATTCCAATGCTTTACCACATGCAACTGAATCTACAAAATTTTTGTGTTATGTTCAAATGCCCCAACGAAAGTGTGAGCTAATACCTCATAATACTGCTGATGATGTGGAAATTCCTGAAAAAGAGCTTGTAAGCACTCCCAAGCATAATATAAATTCTCATCTGGCTTCTGTTTGAAGGACACAATCTCACTGTAAAGTCTCGCGATCTTTCTAGATGTAAATAATCCGATAAGAAATTTTTGGTCTAAGTCATCCCAGGTTGTCATTGAACTTGCCGACTCAGCGTTCAACCATTTTTTTATTTCCCCAATAGTGAAAAGGGGAATAGTATCAGCGTAACATAATCAGTTGACACACCCATTGGGATGAATGTGTCACTGATCTCTAGAAAGTTCCATAGGTGGACTTATGGATCTTCATATTAAATTCGGGTAAACTGTCCACTACTGATCAAAAGATGCACTATGTTTTATTTCAGCTTAAAATTACCTCCAGTGGCCAGTTTCTAAAAAAGATAGGTCAAATTTATTGAAAGTGGGATTGCCACTTCTCAAACTATCCTGCAAGCTGGTTGATCTTTAGCCATGAGAGTAGAATTGTCTTAATCCTCTTGAAATTATGGGATATGGGGGAGAAAGATTTTCTCTCCTTTATTGATGGAAGTGTTGCTCGGGTTTGAGGCTTGGTTCAACCAAATCCCCATCCCTTACCAGCTTACTAGTCAGCTAACCTGTTTCCTGTAAAATTAATCCTACGACCAAGATAAAGCATCAAAGAAATACAAAAAGTAAAACTAAAAAAAAACAATTGCCAAATTATAAGTCCCCATCAAATGCGCCAAAAGCTTGTTGCGTCCAAGCGCACATGCAAATGTATGTGGTCTCACCAAGTAATGCAGTGGCCTTAAACAAACCCGACTATCAATCCCTCAGAGACTTTTTTTAACAACTATCCTACTCTTGCTCATCTATTAAGATTGTGAATGTACCCAATAGAGTTTTGACAGTTATAAACTAAATGTAAAGTAAACAGTCTGTGAAAGTAAAGAATTGAGACAATCAATGGATAAAAGCCCAGGGTTAAGGCACTTCAAAAAATCATACTATGATATTGAACTTTATTCTTTAGATTTCTTAGCTTGGTTTTTGATTAGTAGGGTTTATCGCATGATCATGGTCTCCCAACCTCTAATCGTTTACCTAACTTGGACAATACAACTATATCATTGAGTGGGAATGTAATAATCCAATTAGATGTATAAAGATATCATCCTACATGTGAACCAATCAAGGATTCTAGGTATATTCATATCCTAGTCACTAATTAAAATTCCTTATTTTATAAAAGAATAAGAACCTTACTTTATTCATCCCCACGCTCTATCTTCCTATTCCTCCTCCCGAGATCAAAAGGTCGACAATATATGTATTCTAAGGTTAGATACTCCTTAAAATAGTTAAAACAAAGGTGAAAAAACCACCAAATATGATAATCAACCCAAAAAAACTAAATTCAAATGAAAGTAAACATGTTCTTGGCCTTAACCCCAGATAGGGGCCGTTTAGCCACTAATAGACATAACTGTAATCCAAATCAATCAATACATGATTAAATCTATTAAAAAAATAAATTAAAGAGAAATAAAACCTAATTAAAGTGCGTATCATCCCCTCCTTAAGGCTCCAATACATCCAAGGTAACCAAGGTTTCAAACAGAGTGTACAATGAGTCCTATTTATAGTAAAAAGGAATTTGGCCGTATGTGAACTAAGAAAGGCGTCACGTTGGTCTATACTATCGGGGATAGGCGTTCATCGTGTGTATTAGTCCACTAGATATATTATTACAAGGATGAGAGGTCCACGTCGCATCCATATGGCATTTCCTCACTGGAAATTTCCTTTGACGCCTCCACTTTGCCTTGTGCATTCCTCTTCCATCATTGGTCTTGTGGTGTTATTTTCCTTCAAATTACAGCCTATATATTATTCAAATATCACCAAATCAACTCACCAAGCACCATACACCATCATACAACAAATATTAGAGCTCAAAACAACACAATATCACGAACGGTGTAATAGAATCTTGAGCTAAGACTAGGCTTGCCCATGTTGATCTTTAACTTAATGTTTCGACTCTTGGATTAATTCACTTGAAATTTGAACACAGCAAAAAATTATTCCACACTTAATTATACAATATAAACCATAGGAACTCATTAAACACAATAGAATTCATCACGATAGACTAGACAAACACGTAGCTCAAGCTAGTAACACTAGTTTTCTCGGTTGAACTCTAAGTGATCAATTTGGATCCAAACTTGTTTGAAAACAACTTTAAACATTGTAATTACTTAATTAAACATTTATATGCTTATTTATATCATTATGTACTCATTAAGCACACAATTTGTCCTCAAAATAAGGCTAAATAAGCTAGGATAACAACACTAAGGTGCATAAAACCACCTCAAATCAATAACAATACTTAAAAAATGTGTCTTTTTCTTTAGTACTAGACACACTTCATAATATTATCCTTTTATACGTCCTCTATGACAACACTTGTAAGGTATAAGTATGTTTTAGGTACATGGCACAATTTATTTAATAAGCCACACTTTTGAAGTGTGATAATATTGTCTAAAATTTGGTAATTCAAGCCACATTTTACACAAATGGCTTTAGGCCTAAAACCTAATTATTTTAGTACGAATGTATAAATCATAAATAACATTACATATATACATACATATATATAATTTCACGTACCAACTAGCTAATAAATAATTCAAATGCATAGATTTGCAATGAACTTCAAAAAGACATGCCTTTTACTACACATACTAATTAGAAAACAACATTTTAAAGATTTGTACTAAGTTCACTCTAAGACCGACCAATTTAACTTCAAGATGGTGGCTTTTCAACAATTGGGTTATGGTGCGAGAGTTTAAATTTGCCTCCATACACTCTAAGACCGACTAATTTGACTTTAATATGGTGCAAATTTTCTTTTTCTTTTAATAAAGCCACAATATAGAGGAACTTTCTGTCAGCAACCGTTTGTACAGGTATTTTGCTCGACTTCAACTTTGTATTTAACTAAAACTCCCTTGTTCATGCATATTGCAGCAATGGTTCACTTTAAGGATTATACGTCTTTGTCCTCCAACAACAAGTATCTTTTTATTGAGGTTGATGATGGTACAATTTTATCCAAGCTATTGACTCACACTCTATTAGTCGGTAGGTGTGCAGATCTATGGTTGTCCTTGGTGAATTCTCTTCATATGCCGAACTGGACTTCCAAACATGGCCTTGATTCTAATTGATCCATTAAAGTATGGACTCTTCATACTCCGAACCAACATCAACTGAATGTTGCGAGCACCCTTTCTTGCCTAGGGCGATGAATACTCGAGGGAGATATATGTTGGGGAAGTGTCGTGGAGATAAATGGTGAATTTCATCATATTCAAGGATATTAGGAATGAGATGAGGACATTTTGGCTAGAAGTCAACAAACTCTGAAGGTAGCAAAATTATATAATGTTGTTTATGCTTCTTTATTTACCTATGATCGAAGTTCAAACATATTGCAAGCCTTTCTTGAAGAATGGTATTGAAGGACAAACATATTGCTAACATCGATTGGAGAGTTGCCTATATCCCTTTGGGATTTACATGAAATTGGTGGCCTACCTATCGGAGGTCTTCTTTATGAAGAAGTAGTGCCTGAATTCAAAGAGCTCACCGGTGTTGATGAGAAGAATGAGAGATTCATCCCTCGCACCTATAATTTTTTATTTTTAGCCTTTTAGAATCTTCAAGAAGGAGAGTCTCATAATCCAAGAGTTACTCTAAGAAAATGGATAAAATTTTGGTGTAAAAGAATTTTGAGATATGATGCAACTCTAGTGAGGAAGGAGAAAAAATTTGTTCGCTTGAAGTCAACAAATAACCCAACTAGTACTATTCCTAATGCAGCAAAGTGGTCAAGCACAGATGATGCGATATTCTCTAAAATTTGAGTAGGGTATGTGTCATGACCCAAACCGAGGCCCTGACCGTGACGAGCATTCTAAACCATGAAGGCTCTGATGCCTTTCCCTATCTGGTAGTCATACACAAAATTCATACAATACAAGAAGAGCAGAATTATAGTTTAATACGAGATCAGGGTTATACTCTGAATTCAATTTAACAATGAGGAATAAAAATCCAACAGTAACTAGACATCATCTGAACCAGTCTGTGAAATTGCTAATACATGATAAATGACAACTATCTAAAAACTGGGATAAGGCCCCCAGTAGACCAAAATCTAAATGAATAACAAATGTCTAGAATAGACAGGCCTTCTAGAATAAAAAAGGCTCACCACTACACAACTTGCTTCTTTCTGAAATCTCTACTACTTAGCCGGACCCCTAGATTGAGCCTCAGACCCTGAGAGATAGGGGGTCAATACAGTTGTACTGGTATGCAGAGCAAATCCAAAATAATTCTTTATATTCAACATATATGGGAGCAATTTAAAACAGTTTATAAATACATCATGTAGAAAGAATCACATGGGCACATTTAAAAGACTCTACAAGAATCATCTGAACTCTGTAACATATCTTTACTTTACTTCTGGACTAGGTGGTATACCCTACCACTCTGAAATTCCACGGACTATATGGAATCTTCTATTAACTCGGCATCCAAGCCCCCAACCCAAGTTTTCTACAAGGGTCGGAGTCTCTGTCTCTACTATGCCACAGGACCATCGCCAGCGTACAATACCCGTATTGGCAAATACGATTTAAGGGTAAGAGTTACTTGAATTCAAGCCTTCTTCATGCAACCACCTAACCCTCTTTAAGCGTATTTTTAACTCTTTTAAAACATGTATTCTCTGAAAACATAACATGTATTCTCTGAAAACATACTTTGAAAACTCTAACTCTGTTATGGCATACATACATATGGTGCCGTCATACTATTGACTTACAAGTCACATCTCTGAGCCATTAATAGTATATTATAATCTCTGTTTTCAAGACATAAGTTTGGGACCACCATATCAATCAATCATTTCAAATAACTCTTTCTTAAAGCTCACATAAACATAAGCAAGAAACTCTCTTTTCTAACAGTCCAAAACACGCAAGGTGGTCCTATCAAAGTTTGCAATCACATGCAATTTCCTTCTCTTTAACACAAAAACATAATTATATCAAGAAACACCCTCTCATTATTTCTAAATCATGTTCAAATGCTATGACATTGAGAAAACTACTTTCAAATCATAAAACATGCATTTCAACTCCTTTCCGACAAGTTCATAAATTGTAATTCAACACAAGAGAGGGATTTCTTAATTTGTGCTCTCAAACAATCTTCAATTTCAATTTTCATACCTATACATATACAAATAAATCGATTTAAAGGGGGAAGCCCGAAAGGCCAAAACAACAATATCACTAAAACATTCATGATGCATAATTAAAATTATGGATTCCAAAATCCCTTTCTAAATTCATGCTTGATAAACTTTTAATCATGTTTGAGTGTTTTCAACAAGCCCATGTAGTTTTAGGATAAACCCCACATACCTTAGGTTGTTTAAGAGGATGGGCGAATTTCAAATTTCACCTTAGTTCTTGAAACTATTGACTTGCAAAGATGAATTCTTGATCTTGAAAGAAGAGGCTAAGGTGTTCAATTTGATGTTAGAGGTGTTATTTTTATTAAAACCTATATAAAGTGCTGATATGATGTGTTAATTTTGTATTTGGGGTGTATTGGGATAAGGGAAAATGACCCCATTTCCCTTAAACACATGGATTTTAAAAGCTAAAAAGCCTAGGCGTCGACGTTGTAGGCAACGTGGCGCGTCATGGGCATCGACGCGATACTCGACGCGTTGCACCTCTACCACATCGAGCCTTAGTAATTTTCCTACACAAAGATTAACCAACACGATGGGCGATGCGGTGCACCAAGATCTCTTTGGTCCACTATTTTGGAACACCGAACGAGGTCCAAACACGGTCCAAAAAATCCAAACTTATTCGGGAACACCTATTGACCTCCTGGATCATGAACTAGCTAACATAACAACTATTGAGGGTCGGGAAGGTCGAAAATAAAATCTTCAAGGATTTGGAGCTCAAAATGACTAAGTCCCTTTTTACACTTAGAATATTTTCAAGTTGCTAGCCTCTCACACATGCCTCTAAGTGACATCAAGTCGAACAAAACTACGGGGTGTTACATTATCCCTCCTTGGGATTATTTATCCCCAAATAATGATGTGAAACACAGACCTACACAATTTCAACCATACTAAGGCCATAAAAGAATAAGACAAAGATTGTACCTTCCGTTTCATCATTTACTGGATCAAAAATGTTTGGGTATCTTGCAGGCAGATCAATCTCTGACTCCCCAGTGGCTTCCTCCACTTTCTGATTTCTCCACAACACCTTAAACGAGACTACCTCCTTGCTTCTCAACTTTCGAACCTGACACTCCAGAATAGCAATGGGTTCCTCCTCATAAACCAAAGAGTCTTTCACATTAATATCCTCTACAGGCAACACTAAAGAATGATCTCTAATATATTTCTTCAATATGGATATATGAAATACCGAATGAACAGAACCTGGATTTGCAGGCAACTCTAACTCATACGCAGCCCCATCTATCCTTTTCAAAATCTGATATGGTCCTATATAGTGAGGACTCAACTTATCTTTCTTCTCGAATTGCATGACTCCCTTCATAGGAGAGACTTTGAGAAAACCCAATCACCAACCTCAAATTCTAGCTCCCTTCTTCTAACATCGGCATAGGACTTCTGATGACTCTAGGCTGTATTGAGTTATTCTCTATTGATTTGCACGTCTTCCATCGCATGATGAATAAGGTCAGGCCCAAATAACCACATTTCACCAACTTCATACCACCCTATTAACGACCTACATCTTCTCTCATACAATGCCTCAAAAGGAGCTATCTTAATACTAGCATGGTAACTATTATTATATATGAACTCTATCAAAGGCAAGTGATCCACCCAACTACTTTTAAAGTCAATTACGCAAGCCCTTAACATATCCTCAAGGGTCTGAATGGTACGTTTGGGTTGCCCATCGGTCTGAGGGTGGAAAGCAGTACTCAGGTTCACTTAGGTACCTAAACCCCTCTAAAAAAACCTCCAAAACTGTGAAGAGAATTGCTTACCTCAATTAGATATAATGGATATAGGTGCTCCATGCAAACGAACTATCTCTTTAATGTACAGCTTGGCATAATAATCTTCCAAATAACTAGTCCTGATAGGCAGAAAGTGAGCTGACTTGGTCAGCCAGTTTACAATTACCCAGATAGAATAATACTGGTTTCGAGACCTCGAAAGTCCCGTGATGAAATCCATATTGAATATCTCCATTTCCACAGAGGCAAAGCTATCTCTTGGGAGGTACCACCTAGCCTTAAGTGTTCCACTTTAACTTGTTGACAGTTCACATACTTGGAAACAAAGTTAGCTACATCACGTTTCATATTATTCCACCAATATATAGCTTTAAGATCATGGTACATCTCAGTAGAGCCTGGATGAACGACATACCTCAAAGTGTGAGCTCCATCAAGGATTCTTTTCCGCAAACCATCTACGTCTAGCATTCATAATCTACCCTGATATCTCAGAATCCAATCACCACTAATTTAAAAAAAAACATCACCTTTTACTGCCCCACATCTTTCTTAATTTGCATTAAAATAGGATCTTTGTCCTGCTTCTCTTTAACTTCTGCATAAAGGGAAGACTTAGCTATCTCATGAACAACCATTCCTCTATCTTCAGAATCCAAGAGTCACACCCTAGATTTGTAAGTCGGTGAATATCCTTCACCATCTTTCTCTTCCCTTCCCCAACTTAAAAAAGACTTCCTATAGATAACCTACTGAGGGTGTTGGCTACCACATTCACCTTGCCCGGATGATAGTGCAGGCTCATTTTATAATCCTTCAAAAGTTCCAACCAACGCCTCTGCCAGAGATTTAATTCTTTCTGTGAGAAAACATACTGTAAACTCTTGTGGTCAGTAAATATATCAACATGTACCCCATAAAGATAATACCGCCAAATTTTAAGAGATAACGCCATAGCCACTAACTATAAGTCATGGGTGGGGTTATTTCGCTCATGCACCTTCAACTGACTAAATTCATAAGCCACCAATTTACCATGCTGCATAAGTACACACCCAAGTCCCACTCGAGACATATCACAGTACACAACAAAACCCTTTATACCTTTCAAAAGAGTCAAAACAGAAGCAGTTGTCAACTTGTCTTTCAACTTCTGAAAACTATTCTTATAGGAGTCAGACCAGACAAACTTTACCTTTTTATATGTCAACTTAGTAAGTGGAGCAGCTATGGAGGAAAAACTCTCCACGAATCTTCTATAATACCTTGCCAAACCCAAGAAGCTCCGAATATTAGTTGGAGTCGTGGGTCTGGGCTATTTTCTCACTGCCTCAACCTTTTGGGGATCAACCTTAATCTCGTCACTAGACACAATATGCCTCAATAAGGCAACAAAATTTAGCCAAAATTCACACTTGGAAAATTTTGCATACAACTTATGATCTTTGAGATTCTGAAGGATGATTCAGAGGTGATTGCCATGATCCTCCTCACTCTTAGAATAAATCAAAATATCATCAATGAAAACTATGACAAACAAGTCCAAAAACTGATGGAACACCCTATTCATTAGGTCCATGAAAGCTGCAGGGGCATTAGTCAACTTGAAGGACATGCTAAGAATTCATAATGACTGTAGTGGGTTCAAAAAGGTGTTTTGGAAATATCTGACTCTCTAACCTTCAACTGATGGTATCCTGAATGAAGGTCTATCTTTGAAAAATATTTATCACCTTGAAGTTGGTCAAAGAGATCATCAATCCTAGGAAAAAATATTTGTTTTTTAATAGTGACTTCATTCAGCTGACGGTAATCTATACACAATGAAGGAAACCATCTTTCTTTTGCATGAAGAGAATAGGTGCACCCAAGAGAGAAACACTAGGATAGATAAAAACTTTACTTAGAAGATTCGTTAGCTGCTCTTTCAACTCTTTTAGTTCTGCGGGAGCCATTCTATATAGAGAAATAAAGATGGGATAGGTGTCTGGTAGTAAATCAATACCAAAATCTATCTCCCTATTAGCTGGTATTCCTGGGAGGTCATCGAGAAAGACTTCTAGGAATTTATTTACCACAGGGCAGACGAAAGTGAAGAATTTTCAGTATTTCAATCTTTAATCCAAATAAAATGATACAAACAGCCCTTGGAAATGAGTTTACAGGCTCTGAGGTAAGATATAAAGGTCTCTCCAGGTGCTAAAGAATGCCCCTCTCATTCTATCACTGGTTCATTCAGAAAAGAAAAGGTAACCTTCAGGGTTCTATAATCTAGCGTGGCATAACATGAATGGAGCCAGTCCATTCTTAAGATGGAATCAAAATCAACTATATCAAGCTCTATGAGATCTTTCACAGTATCCCAGCTATAAAAAGACACAACATAATTCTTGTACACCCTCCTAGTTACAATAAAATCACCCACCAGAGTGGAAACAGACAAAGGTTCTACAATTACATCGGGTTCAAACCCAAAATAACAGCCATATAAGGTGTCACATAGGACAAGGTAGAACCGAGATCAAGTGACACATATACATCATGAGAGAAAATTTGTAATGTATCAATGACTATATCTGGTAAGGCCTCTGCCTCCTGGAAGTTTGACGAAGCATATAACTGGTTTCGACCGCTTTCGGTAGCTGAAATGGCACCCTTGGGAGGAGGTGTTAGATCGGAGAAATTAGCCTGAGATTTGGCTCCCCCAACATTACCTCTTATTGTCGGGCAATCCCTCTAGATATGTCCTGGATAGCCAAACAAATTACATACCATGGCACTAAACTGACATATTCCTGGATGATTTCTCCTACATCTTCCACAGCGTGGGTATGACTTATCCCTTGAGACTGCGTACCCTACAGTCTCAGCCCATGAATAAACTGAAAATCCTAAAATCGCCGATCAGCTGGAGGTCTGGGCACTGGAGAACTGACTGCAGACTGAGCATTATTCCAGTTCTTTTTCTTCTGCCACTTGCTTCCCCAATTTCCATTCTGGTGCTGACTATGGTTCTGATCTGTTGGCCTGCTTATCTTTTTTCCTTGCCTCAACCACCTTCTTATTCTGACCCTCTACCTATTGCATATGAACTGACAGTCTAGAGAAGTCCATGTCCCTATTCAGGATTTCCCCTTTGCATTCAAGCACTAAGTCATCTGAAAGGCCAGATGCAAACTTTCTTATATGTGCTCTCATATTACCAGCCAACTCTAGAGCATAACGGGCTAGTTGGTTGAACCTCAGAGCGTACTCCTTTACACTCATTTTTCCTTGCTTTAGGTTTATAAACTCTTCATCTTTGGCCTCCCTCAACTCTAGAGAAAAGAATCGATCTAGGAAGGTTTCCATAAACTTGCCCCATACTGTGGGCAAAACACTCTCACCTTTTGAATCTTCCCACTCACTATACCACTGATTTACAACTTCTTTAAGCTGATAAGCTGCTAATTCCACCTTTTCTATCTTATCTACATGCATCACCCTAAAAATTTTCTCCATCTCATCTACAAACTCCTGAGGATCCTCCTCTACCTTGGTGCCAAAAAACTTGGGCGGGTTTATTCTTATGAACTAAACCACCCATGTAGCCTCAGATATAATGGATGTAGACCCAATATCCTCTAACCGTTGAGTCTGTGTAGCCACTAACTACGTAAGCATATGTATTGACTACCTTAATTCTGCATTAGATACCTCTCTTTCATAAGGTTGGGTGGGGTTAGTCCCTGTCCGGAGAACTCGAGGTTCCCTGGGTAGGCTGGTCTAGTAGGTGGGACTCCCGAAGTAACAACAACTTCTGGAGTTTGTGCTCAGTTATGTGTCCTCATCCTATGAGTATGACGGACCTCATCAGTCTGGGCATTCTGATCATAAGAGCAACGTGGAGGCATGACTGCTTTTCTGAAATATAAGAGATCATTGATTAGAGGATAAATTATACTCCAAAACATGAAGTAATTCACAAGAAGGGGAAAATTTCCTAAACGCCTAGTAGCCTCCTACTTATGAGTATGGTAACACCCTGGGACCATGAACTGCGCTCTAATACCAAGTTTGTCATGACTAGAACCGAGGCCCTAGTCGTGACGAGCATTCCAAACCATGAAGGCCCAGACGCCCTTCTCTATCTAGTAGTCATGCACAAAATTCATACAATATAAGAAGACACGAAATTACAGTTTAATATGAGATCATGGTCATACTCTAAATTCAATTTAACAATAAGGAATAAAAATCCAACAGTAACTAGATATCATCTGAACCGGTCTGCGAAATCTCTAATACATGATAAAATGACAACTGTCTGAAAACTAGGACAAGGCCCCCAGTAGACCCAAATATAAATAAATAACAAATGTCTAGAATAGATAGGCCTTCTGGAATATAGAAGGCTCACCATTGCACAGCTCGCTTCTCTCTGAAATCTCTACTCCTTAGCCGGATGTCTAGATTGAGCCTTAGACCCTGAGAGATAGAGGTCAATACAATTGTTCTGGTACACAGAGCAAATCCAAAATAATGCTCTATATTTAACATATATGAGAGCAATTTAAAACAGTTTATAAATACATCATGTAGAAAGAATCATATAGGCACATTTAAAAGACTCTATAAGAGTCATCTGAACTCCGTAACACATCTTTATTTTACTTCTGGACTAGGTGGTATACCTTACAACTCTGAAATTCCATAGGCTATATGAAATCTTCCATTAACTCGGCAGCCAAGCCCCCAACCCATGTTTACCGCAAGGGTCGAAGTCTCTGTCTCTACTATACCACAAGGCCATCGCCAATGTACAATAATAATATACCCGTATCGGCAAATATGGTTTTAAGCTAAGAGTTACTTAAACTCAAGCCTTCTTCAGGTAACCACCTAACCCTCTTTAAGCCCATTTTTAACTCTTTTTAAACATGCTTTCTCTGAAAACATACATTGAAAACTCTAACTCTGTTATGGCATACATACATATGGTATCGTCATACCATTGACTTACAAGTCATATCTTTGAGCAATTAATAGTATATTATAATCTTTATTTTCAAGACATAATTTTAGGGCCACCATATCAATAAATTATTTCAAAGAACTCTTTCTTAAAGCTCACGTAAACATATGCAAGAAACTCTTTTTTCCAACAGTTCAAAACACTCAAGGTGGTCCTATCAAAGTTTTCAATCACATGCAATTTCCTTCTCTTTAAAACAAAAACATAATTATATCAATAAACACCCTCTCATCATTTCTTAATCATGTTCAAATTCTATGACATTGAGAAAACTACTTTCAAATCATAAAACATGCATTTCAACTCTTTTCCAACACGTTCATAAACTTTAATTCAACATAAGAGAGGGATTTCTTAATTTGTGCTCTCTGACAATCTTCAATTTCAATTTTCATACATATACATATTCATATAAATTGATTTTAAGAGGGAAGGCCAAAAAGCTAAAACAACAATATCACTAAAAATTCATGATGAAAAATTAAAATCATGGATTCCAAAACCCCTTTCTAAATTCATGCTTGATAAACTTTTAATCATATTTGAGTGTTTTCAACAAGCCCATGTAGTTTTAGGATAAACCCCATGTACCTTAGGCTGTTTAGGAGGAAGATCGAATTCTGAATTTCACCTTAGTTCTTGAAACTATTGATTTTCAAGGATGAGTTCTTGTTCTTGAAAGAAGAGGCTAGGGTTTTCAATTTGATATTAAAGGAGTTATTTTTATGAAAAACTACCTAAAGTGCTGATATGGTGTGTTTATTTTGTGTTTGGGGCGTATTAGGATATGGGAAAATTACCCCATTGCCCTTAAACACGCAGATTTTAAAAGCTGAAATAACTGGGCATCGACACTATAGGCGACGTGATGCGTCATGGGTATCGACGTGATACTCGATGCGATACTTGATGCATCGCGCCTCTACCATATCAAGCCTCAATACTTTTCTTGCACAAAGATTGACCAATGCGATGGGTGACTCGGGTGCACCAAGATCGCATTGGTCCACTGTGTTGGAACCCCGAACGAGGTCTAAACACTGTCTAAAAAATCTAAAACTTGTCCGAGAATACCTATTGACCTCCCAAATCATGAAATATCCAACATAACAACTATTGACGGTTGGGAAGGTCAAAAATAAAATCCTTAAGGATTTGGAGCTCAAAATGACTAAGTCCTTTTTTACACTTAGAATATTTTCTAGTTGCTAGCCTCTCACACATGCCTCTAGGTGATATCAAGTTGAAAAATACTATGGGGTGTTACTATATGAACATAGGGTTGATACATAGTTGGCAGTATTTTTATCATGTTGGTTATGCACCTATGTATTTCCTTCTAAGGATGGAGATTTCATTCATCCAAAACTTTTAGAATTGTGGATATGATAGCCAATAAGCAAACTTTTAGTCTAGTATTTCCCATCTTGTCAATCATTTATAATGGTTTAAACAGGATTACCAAATGTTCGCAGCTTAATCATATCAAAGTATCCTTTTCACTCCATTATGTGTATAGTTGGCTTGGTTACAATTTCAAGACACATTTTTCTCTACCTAATGGGCTATCCATTGCATTAATGGTAGCATATTCTGGAGAAGGTGTTGTGAGATATTTTGATGAAGATCATGACAAAAAGTGTATCTATCGAGGTCATAACATTTCTTGGACTTCTACCATGCCGAACAAGTCCAATATTCATTATTTTATGGATAATGATAAAGAAGCTAATTCATAAATTAGTTAGTTCATGAGCCTTTGTTTTAACTTTCTCCCTTTCAGGTATGAAGACTCATTGATTCTTGAGCCATATATCCCACATCGATATAGCTGTCAGTTTGGATTTTATCAAAACCTTCCTGGTAGCTTAGCAAATGATATTCTCAATGCATCTCTTGATGAAGGACTAAAATTTTATCATATTTATGTGTTGCATTGATCCATGGCAAAGTCAACATTTCCTACAGCCACACCTAATGCGCCCAAGCACTCCTCTACAATGTATAAATCTTAGTGGGACAAAGTTTATGGGAACTTTCTTGAATCTAACTTGCAATCATTGGTGAATATTGTAGGTCCTATTATTGATACTCCTCAAGAACATCGTAAGGAGGTCCCAATTCTAGTTAACCCCCCGATTTTGAAATCAAAGGTGGTTATTCCATACAAAGTTAAGGGATTTTCAGTTACAGAAACTTAGAAAGAGAAGCCGCCTGTCTTAACTTAACAGGATTTCAGTAAATGACTATCTTAAGATAAGAGTAATAGTAGTCACGAAGATCATTGTTGGAAGAAGGTAAAATAATCCTTGGAAAAGAAAGGTGATTCTAACACCCATGTGGAGATTTTTGCTAGTTCATCGTAGACTCTGCTAGCTATCTGTAACGCCTCAAATCTGGTACCCAGAATGCTACACGAGGCTTATGGCCTCGAAAGACCACAAGCTAACCCATGAATGATATCTGTACCTGTATACTGCATAATATACTATATAAATATAAAAATAAAGGTTGTAAGGCCGTAAGCTTAAAAAATGAGGCATAATATCTGTTAAAATATAATATCTGGGTGGGGTATGAAATACCCAAAACAACTGAAATAACTGTCTGAACATGCTAGTCCTAAAGCCTCTAAACTATCTGAATAAGGAGTTGATGAGACATGTCCCCAACTAACTTTAACAACTGAAATAAATAAATTAAAAAGATAATAAAGCAATGCTCAGGTCCTCGAAGTATGAGGACTCACTGCTAACTCTGATTGCTAAGACTGGAATGCTACTGATGCTCTGGAGCTCGTGCTTCTAAACCTATGGTATAAAACACCATAGCGTAAATGTGTCAGTATGTTTGAATGTGCTGGTATGCATGTGAGGTAGGCTTAAATAAAAAGGGTTCACATACATGAACTATACTAACTGACTGAATAACATCAACGTGAGAATACATGCCTAAATACATAATAACTATAACTGAGTTCGTGATAACATAATTACTAAATCTAAGTACTGATAACATGAGATACTGATAGTTGATGTAACTAATACTGAGTGATTGTATCTGAAAGTCTAGGTTCTGAAGGAACTAGCTGAGTTTTGTACTATTCTGAGCTGACTGTATCTAACAGTCCTAAATTCTTTAGAACTGTCTGAGTTTTATTACTGAGGCTGAATGACTGTGTCTGACAGTCCTAATTCTACAACAAAAATTGTGGGAAGTAGTCATCTATGGGTGAACCTCATCTGATAGTGTCCTCAAAAGAGAATGATAGGACCTTCATCTGACAGTGTTTATTAGGACCTTCATCTGACAGTGTTTATCAACCTCATCAACCCTCATCTGATAGTGTTGATGTCTCTATCTATGCTAGCTATATAGTTCTGGGATGTAAGGATGACTTCTAAGAATCACACCCTCATATGATAGTGTGTGTTCCCATCCTTGGGTTCTCTCAGTGCTAATTCCTACTCCCATTAGAATTGACACTGAACATGGATTACTGAACTGAACTTGACTGAATTAACTGAGTTTCGTTGACTGACAGAATACTATTGAGATTACTAAATTTCTAAGATTTCTAAGATTACTGAGTTTACTGAGTCTTCTTGAGTCACATGACTGACTGAATTTCTATGAACATAGCTCAACTGAGAGTATCTTAAAAACATGACACCTGCTCTAAGCACACAGCTAAATCATCGGGTATAAGTACCCCCAGGACTTGATAGAATGAAACTGACAAAACATGACTTTCTTGAATACATGACCAATATCACAATCCATAATACAATAAGTAAGAGATTTCATGAAGTAGAAGTTCTAAAGAACCACAAGGGTTACACATATATCCATAATGCATTGACTAAGGCATTTCATCAAACACTTGACATGCATAAACTTTTACATGATTGGGGATTTCATATTACCATACTAGTATGGCACTTTCCTTCACATAGGCTTTTAATCGAACACATGGGGAGCATGCTTTGGCTATACAATCTTCAACACATCTAATAATCATGGATACATCAATCAACGTGTAAATTTAAGGGTTTATCATGATTATTATGTAAACCACCACATCCTAGGGTCAATCATTGGAGTATATAGTTTCAAACATGAATCAAAACCCCACAACATCATGAACATGAATTTCAATTCAATTTAAATCATGAATATTTATAAATTCACAAATCCTGGATTTTAAAAAGAGATTCTTGAGCTTGATGGGTGAAAGAGACCCATGAATCAACTCATAACATACCTGGGTTGTGAGTTTCTTAAAGTTCTTAGACTTGAAGAACTTGAATTTCCTAGTTTCTTGAAGAAGGATTTGGATCTTGTTCTTAGGGATTATCTTTGAGAGAAAACCCTAATTTGATGTTGTAGATGGATAATGAACTTACGAGCCTTACTCTGATATAATTAGGGGTTAAAATGGGTGGAAAAAACCCAAAAACCTTTTTAAAGATGACTTTAAAATAACTGAACGAACTGTGTAATGGTGGGTGCAACGGTCCATTATTGGGTCGATGGTCCATCAGTCCTGATTGTCGCACCTGGGCAGAATAGGGGTTCACTATCTCTGCTACGACGGCTTGGGTGACGGTCCTCGCTAGTTCAATGATCTGTCGGCCTAAGCCATTGTAGTGGTCTCACTAAATCCGATTCAATGATTTGGGCGACGGTCCATTACTAGCTTGACGGTCCATCGGCCCTCATCGTCGCACCTGGGCAGTTTTTACTACTTTCTATAAAACGGCCATAACTTTCTACCCTGATACCGGATTTGGACGAAATTGGAATCATTGGAAAGATAATTCAATTTCCCACATGAAAAAAATTGAAAATATTAAAAATTCCACATATATAAAAGTGGATTATCCTTCAATATAAGTTTCTAACATACTTGGGATGATTTCAAGCTAGGTAGAAGTATGGGGTATTACAATATTTCCCCTTGAGAACATTTGTCCTTGAATGAGACTGAGCAAGAGGGGAAAACATAAACTGACATACATACTGAACATGAATGACTTGAATATGATTCCATGACTGACATGACTGATAACTGAATATATCATACCGAACATGCATATCTGATGCATGTGTAACTAATTCATGAATGAATGATTGAGTCTTCTGATGAACCAAGGTTCTCAAAATGAGAATACATGTTTGATGCATGATTATATAACTAAACTGACATATGAATGCATGACTGACTATGCAATGGTACTTAATACCATATTTATAATGGAATTCTGAGCATGAACTGCATACCAAGTTTGTAACTGAAATCTAAACATAAAATTAAATAAGCTTAAGAAGAACTGCTACCTTGAACTAGTTCTAAGTTTGCGGGGAAGAGGTGAGGATACATGGTACGCATGTTTGCTTCTGCTTCCTATGTAGCTCCCTCAATGGACTATTTCACCAAAAAACTTTGACTAGCGGGACTTTTTTATTCCTTAGTCTGCGAGTTTGATAGTCAAGAATTTTGACTATAATCTCTTTATAAGAGAGATTGTTCTGAACATCTATGCTCTAAATAGGGACTACAACTGTTGGGTCACCTATGCACTTCTTGAGCAAAGAGACATGGAAGACTGGATGAACTGTGGCTAGATCTGAAGGCAATTTGAGCTCATAGGCTACCTTGCCAAAGTGACTGAGAATTTTGAAGGGACCGACATATTAGGGACTGAGCTTTCCCTTCTTGCCGAATCTCTTCACTCCCTTCATGGGAGAGATCCTTAGATAGATAAATTCATTAATCTCAAACTTGAGATCCTTTAATGAACAAGCATGAACGGGAACATGAGAACATGACTGAGTCTATAACATGTGACATAGACTGAGTATCATGAACTAAACTAAGCCATTGCGTACATGGATTACGGCTGAGATTGGATCTTGAGGGTTCACCTATGAGTACCCACTACTCTAAGCTAGGTTCCTTACATGAAGAGGGAATGACATATTTAGGTAATGAAAGTTCAGGGGATTATAGTGTATCTCTCCCTTGGGATACTAAGTCCCTCATAGAATGCTAACTTGGATGAGGTACTGAGGAGAGACTAGAATGATGCATAGGGAACCTACGAATGGAATCACGACTGAATATTTGGGATTTGAGACTGTGTCATAAAACATGAACTGAGCTGAACACACAACTGGTTGATTGGTCCATCTCAGGATGGTTACATCCATGAGACTTCAAATAGTGCGACTAGGTGGACAAAATGGGAAAATATGTGAACTTGTCTGTCTTGCTGAATGACTGATGGCTGAGTACTGGGCATCTAAGACTGAACTGTGCTTAGTCTTAATAACTGGACTGAGAATATGGAGTTTTTATGAACATGAGAAAGGGACTAACTGAGTAACATGAGATAGATGAGCATGAATTCATAAAATATTTGCATTGTCTGAGAATACAACACCAGGCGTATAACATGATTCAAAAATATTTTGTAAGCTGAGGTACTGAAACACTGATAATATGCGTAACTAATAACTATACGCTATGGTCAAGGAAACCCGAAATTGGACTGTGGTACTGATCTGATTTCTGAACTGAGGCTAAGGTTGACACTATATCTAAGACTGTAGCAGAGACTGCAAATAAATTTGTAATTGAGACTTATACTGGGAAGGAATATTAGTGTCTAATAATTGAGGTTTAGATTGGTACTCAAGTACTGAACTATGATAGCTAAGTAATTGATAACTGAAAGCCATGGTACTGTAGGACTATCTGAGTCCTTTACTGAATATCGATTACTGAACTGACGCTATAACTGAGGCCTAAGGGACATAACATCGACGCCATGGATTCACCAAGGGATCTAAACTGAGGGTATATATGACATAACCTGAGTTTGGCTGATCACTAGGAGTGGAACATGAGTCATGTGGGCTGAGCATAATATAAAGCATGACATGAGTACATGAGTCGTGAGCTGAATGACCTGAGTCTGAAGGTTCTATATTCATGGGACATTATCTATGCTATTGAGTAACCTGGAAGTCCTTATACTGGGATTCTATAGAAGGTACATAAATGTAAGCTGTGTTCATGGAACATGATTCGTACCACGGAGTAAACTGGGACTCCTTATAATGCGAACTGAAATCATACATGATTTTCACTAATATGCACAAATATGTGCAATGATCATGGAGCTGAAAGGTAGGACATGAATAGATACCATAATACTTGATGGGTTTTGAGGATCAGTAATACTATTCTGAGACGGTCTGTATGATTATGTTCACTACGAGAATAGACGAGGATGAGATCTATGAAGACTATAAAGAATAAGTCTAATTACTGCTTGAACACATGGTTCATTAAGTCCATGATGGCTGTTAAGGAATTGGTAATACCAAAGGACATGACTAAGAATTCAAAGTGGCTGTACCAAGTTCGAAAACCTATCCTTGAAATGTCATATTCTCTAACTCTGGGTTGATGATAGCCTGATCTGAGGTCTATCTTAGAGAAATAGTTGGCACCCTAAAGTTGGCCAAACAAGTCATTGATTCTGGGAAGTGTATACTTGTTCGTAAATATGAATTTATTGAGTTGATGGTAGTCTATACACATTCTGAGAGAACCATATTTCTTGCGCACGAATAAGACTGGTGCGCCCCACGGAGACACTCTGGATCTGATGAAACCTTTATCTAAGAGATCTTTCAATTGATCTTTCAATTCTCTGAGTTCTACTAGTGACATTTTATATGGCGGAATAGATATGGGCTGAGTATCTGAAAGAAGGTCTATGCCAAAGTCTATTTCCCTTGCAGGAGAAATTCTGGGTAGATCTTCGAGAAAGACATTGGAATATTCATTCGCTACTGGGACTGATCTGAGATTAGGAGTTTCAGAACTAGAGTCCTTAACTCAAACAAGATTATAGAAACATCCCTTAGATATCATTTTCCATTCCCAAAGGTAGGAAACAAGCTGACCTCTGAAAACTAAAATACTACCTTTCTACTCTAGGACGGGTTCATTCGGGAACTGAAACTGGACAACTCTATTTTTATAGTCGATTATGGCATAGCAGGAATAAAACCAATCCATATTGAGAATGATATTGAAATCAGTCATCTCTAATTCGACTAATTCTGCTGAAGTGACTTTCTGAGATACCATAACTGAACAGTTCTTGTATATCCATTGGGCTATGATAGTTTTACCCACTAGGGTGAAGACTAAGAAAGGTTCTGCTAGAATTTTGGGACTGACTCTGAAATCAAATGCTATATAAGGAGTAATAAAAAACAAATAAGCTCCTGTATCTAGCAAGATGTAAACATGTACATGAAAGATCTATAACGTACTAGTAACCACATCAGGAGAATTTTCTTGATCTTGTTGAGAATGGAGAGCATAAAGTCTATTTGGGTGTTGCCCACTGGTAGCACTGGAGATGGCACCCTAAAGACATCATTTCTATCTCTTTAAATACCCTAGTGGTTCTTACCATAAGTCTAACAAAGGGGATGGGTTCAGGCACTGCTAACATTGCCCTGAGTTTAGGGCCTGGCGCCCTATCCCTGTTGCCATCTCTAAATTTTGGGAAAAAGCACTGGCTGGAGAAGGGGCTGGGACAACTACCTGCTGATTGATCTGAGCTACTACTAAGTAAGATAAAGTGAGGGAGTCAATTCTCAATTCGCCATGAAAGGCATACTTGTCCAGAGAATCTTCCTGAATGGGCAAAGTTACTGACTGATTTTTTATTCTTCTTTTGTTAGCCTTTTTAGGGAGACATATCAGTAAATGAAATGGAAAAAAATGATTAGACTAGGAGTCTACATTTGAGATTATGCTCACAGGCATGACATGAATAATGAAATAAGGAAAACTGTTCCTAAAACATCTCATAGCCTCCTGTCCATAAGTGTGGTGCACAACACAACCATGCACAAGACTCTACTAGATGTGGCTTTTCATATTTCCTAGGACACTCTTGAACCTTAGGCTCCGATACCAAGTTTGTAATGCCCCAAATTTGGTACCCGAAATGCTATACGATGCTCATGACTTTGAAGGACCACAAGCTAACCCATGAATGATATTTGTACCTGTATAGCATATAATATACTGTATAAATATTGAAATAAAGGCTGTAAGGCCGTAGGGTTCAAAACTGAGACATAATATCTGTTAAAATATAACATCTGGGTGGAGTATAAAATATGCAAAACAACTGAAATAACTGTCTGAACATGCTAGTCCGAAAGCCTCTAAACTGTCCAAATAAAGAGTTGATGGGACATGTCCCCAACTAACTCCAACTACTGAAATAAATTAATTAATGAGATAATAAAGCAATGGTTAGGTCCTCAAAGGATGAGGACTTACTACTAACTCTGACTGCTAAGACTGGAATGCTACTGATGCTCTGGAGCTCATGCTTATGAACTTATGGTATAAAACACCATAGCGTAAATACGTTAGTACATTTGAATATACTGGTATGCATGTGAGGTGGGCTAAATGCAAAGGTTTCACATGCATGAACTATACTAACTGACTGAATAATATGAATGTGAGAATACATGTATGAATACATAATAACTATAACTGAGTTTGTGATAACATGATTACTGAATCTGAGTACTGATATCATGAGATACTAATAGCTGATGTAACTAATACTGAGTGATTGTATCTGACAGTCTAGGTTCTGATAGAACTATCTGAATTCCGTACTGTTCTAAGTTGACTGTATCTGATAGTCCTAAATTCTGTAGAACTATCTGAGCTCTATTACTGAGACTAAATGACTGTATTTGATAGTCCTGATTCTATAACTGAAACTGTCGGAAGTAGTCATCTAACTGACATGCTCCAAAGAAAGTAATATAGCTAAGTTGGGGTCCAATCTGTAACCTTAATTAGAAGGGTGTCAATACCACGCCACTGGCAAGGATAAGCTGTGGGTGACCCTCACCTGATAGTGTCCCTAAAAGAGAATGGTGGGGCCCTTATCTGACAGTGTTTATCCACTCCATCAACCCTCATATGAAAGTGTTGATGTCTCAACCTATGCTGGCTACATAGTTCTTGAATGCAAGGATGACTTCTAAGAATCATACCCTCATATGACAATGTGTGTTACTATTCTTGGGTTCACTCGGTGCTAATTCCTACTCCCATCTGAATAGACACCGAACATGGACTATTGAATTGAATTGGACTGAATTAACTGAGTTGTGTTGACTGACAGAATACTACTGAGATTACTGAATTTCTTAGATTTTTAAGATTACTGAGTTTACTGTGTCTTCCTGAGTCATGACTGACTTAATTTCTATAAACATGGCTCGACTGATAGTATCTTAAAAACATGACACTAGCTCTAGGCACATAGCTAAATTGTCGGGTAGAAGTACCCCCAGGACTCGATAGCATGAAACTGACAAAGCTTGACTTTCTTGAATACATGACAAACATCACAATCCATAATACAATAAGTTGGAGATTTCATGAAGTAGAAGTTCTAAAGCACCATAAGGGTTACACATATATCCATAATTCATTAACTAAGGCATTTCATCAAACACATGACATGCATAAACTTTTACATGATTGGGAATTTCATATTATCATACTAGTATGGCACATTCCTTCACATAGGCATTTAATCAAACACATAGAGAGCATGCTTAGGTTATACGATCCTCAACACATCTAATAATTATGGATAGATCAATCAATGTGTAAATTTAAGGGATTATCATGATTATTATGCAAATCACCACATCCTAGGGTCAATTATTGGAGTATGTAGTTTCAAACATGAATCAAAACCCCACAACATCATGAACATGAATTTCAATTCAATTTAAATCATGAGCATTCATAAATGCACAAATATTAGATTTTGAAAAGAGATTCTTGAGCTTCATGGGTAAAAGGGACCCATGAATCAACACATAGCATACCTGGGTTGTGAGTTTCTTGATGTTCTTGGACTTGAAGAACTTGAATTTCCTAGTTTCTTGAAGAAGGATTTGGATCTTGTTCTTGGGGATTATCTTTGAGAGAAAATATTAATTGATATTGTAGATGGATAATGAGCTTATGAGCCTTAGTCTGATATAATTAGGGGTTAAAACGAGTGAAAAGGACCTAAATACCCTTTTAAAAATGACTTTAAAATAACTAAACGAACTATGTGACGGTGGGTGTGATGGTCCATTACTGGGTCGATGGTCCGTCGCACTTGGGCAGAATAGGGGTTCACTGTCTCTACTATGATGACTTAGGCAACGGTCCGTCGCTAGCTCGATGGTCCGTTGGCCTAAGCCATTGCCCTTAGGCAGAAGGTGGTCTCACTGCCTCCACTGTGATGGTTTGGGTGACAGTTTGTCGCTAGCTCGATGGTCTGTGGACCCTCATTGTCGCACCTGGGCAGTTTTAACTGCTTTTTATAAATGGCCATAACATTCTACCTCGATACCGAATTTAGATAAAATTGGTATTATTGGAAATATAATTCAATTTTTCACATGACAAAAAGTGAAAATCTTAAAAATTCCACGTATATAAATATGGATTCATCCTTCAAAGTAAGTTTCTAATATACTTAGGATGATTTCAAGCTAGGTAGAAGTACGGGCTATTACACCATCAAGAAGGTAACGACTTAACTCTCCACTATTTCATAGTATTTTAATGGCCTTTATATAGCCCTTATATAATGATCTTTCTTTGTGTGTGCACCAAACAATGTCCAAGTTTTGGAAGATCCTCACTAAAGTAAGCCACAAGATAGTAATGAGTCTGTAGTAGGTCCAGACTCAAGAGAGTTACTTTTATTATCCAAAGAGGTTAATTCTAACCCCTGCAGTAAAGTCAAAACCACAATAATTAAAGAATCAAAGCTGTATTTGAAAGTCAAAAAAAATCTTGAGATTCTCTTGAGGGAGAGGGATAAGAAATATGAAGAGGTTTCTGCCACCTGCAAATCTCTTGAAAAGGCAAAAAAGAAGGTGAAAAAGTTAAAAGCTCTCTGAGATGCTACCAGGAAAGAAGCTGCAGAGATGGAATTCAAAGTTTTAACTATTGAAAAAGAGTTTTCCAAGTTTTCTAATGTCTCCCTTATAACTATAAATGCCTCAAAGGTCATGGAGAAGAAGAAGCAAGTCTTAGAGGTTACTTTATAAGTTTTAGTCAATTATAAGTTATACTTTGATTAGCCTTAGGATATGTCCTCCTTCAAACCTTCTTGTTGCTTTCTTTTACCCTTTTATTGAGTAGTTGGATCTATTGATTGTAATGGAAACTCTTTTCTTTATATTGCACATTTATTTTAATACTTCTTTTGAATTTCAAATCCAAGAATTGCTTGCTTATTTTGATGTGTTGATGTTGAAGTATTAAACTCTGTCTTTTTTCTCCAAAACTTGTTGCTCATTAGCTTCATGTCTTCATTTCACAACCGATTTAGACTTGAAACTTCAATTTGAAAGCCTTAAGAATAAAGATTTTGACTTGCGAACTTGATGATTGCACGTATAGCAGATCTATGCCTCAATTGTAGGCTTTAGGTATTCCAAATCCTATTGAAAGAGCTTCCCCTATTGATGGGTTGCCCCTATTAAGCCATAAGTATTTGGCATAAGTATGAAACTTAATTGAGATGTATACAGACTTAACTTTCATATGGCGGATCAAGAAGGGACATGTTATTTTTTGACACTCATGTAACTGAACTCAGAATGCAATTCCAAGCGCCTTCGTACCTCAGTAAAGAGGATCAAGTCACAATATAGTTCTAGGTGAGTGTTTCTTTTTCATCCTAACTTTTTCCTAGGCCGCCTCTTTTGAGGTTTTCAACCTAGCGTACTTTTTTATTTTATTTTTTTATTTTATTTTTCTTATTTGTTTAAGTCGTACACAGTTTATACACTTGCAGATCAGAAGTGAACATGCAGTATATAGTCGTGCCTTAAGGAGTGTCATCTTCCTTCAAGGATAGTACTTCTTCAAGAACTTGGCATTGATAAGGCTAATCTTCATGCCATCTATATCGATAAGTTTGTAAGAACCATTTGAATATGTCTCTTGTACGACATATGGTCCATCCCACTTTGGGGTGAATTTGCCCCTAGACTTTCGAGAAGTAATAATAGGCCTTCTCACTAAAAGAACTTGATCTCCAACTTGGAAGCACCTTAATCGAACTCCTTTTTGAAAGAACAAGATGGACGGGCTAGGTAACATTTAAGATTTTGCTGAGATTCCAGCCTCTTTTCATCAAGAGCATCTAAATCACAAGACGTAATTTAGCATTTTCTTCTTCGGTGAGTCCTTCTTGAATATCCAGTCTTAAAGAAGGTATTTGATACTCAAGTGGAAAGACTTCTTCGACTCCAAAAGCAAGAGCATATAAAGTTCTTGCATAGAAGTGTGATAAGTTATTCTATATTCCCACAATGTTTCTTCTATTCTTTCATGCTAGGTTCGTTTATAATTAAAGATGACTTTTTTCAACAGACTACATACAGTCTTATTAAATTCTTTAGCTATACCATTGGCGGCAGCATGGTACATTAAAAACTCGCGTTGCTTAAAACCAAAGAGATCATAAATCTTGTTCATCAGCTTGTTATTAAATGGCTTGCCACTGTTAGTTATTATATATTGAGGGATTCTAAAGTGGTATATGATATTTACTCGAATGAAATTTGTAACATTATCCTTCTTTACTTCTATGAGAGCAATAGCTTTTGCACATTTTAAGAAGTAATCTATTGAAGCCAAGATGCATAAGTGTCCACCAAAAGATTTTGAAAGTGGACCAACAATATTCATTCCCAAAGCATTGAATGACTAAGATGCTACAGTTGGATGTAGTACTTCAGGAGGTTGATGTATGAAATTTGCATGGAATTGACAAGATTTGCATCTTTTAGCATAGTCCAAGCAATCTTTCACCATCGTTGGTCAATAGTATCACATCATTTTAATGTGAAAATAAAGCTTTGGTCTAGACTGATGCGACCCACAAAATCCTGAGTGTGCTTCTTTCAAAGCTTGAATTGCTTCTTCCTCTCCCAGACATCGCAAGAGTATTCCTTCAAACGGTCTTTCATATAGTGTGTCTTTATAGTAAAGGAAGCAAGGTAAATAACAATAAATGTCAGTCCTTCTCTTTGGATCCTTTGGAAGTATCCCATAACATAAGTAATCAACGATAGGTTGTCACCAATCTTCTTTTACAGATTTAGACATGGCAACAAGGTATTCAACCTTATTTTTTACATCCTCATTTGACGCCTGTACTACCCATTCTTGGTAGATAGTAACTCGCATTTGATTTGGAAGAGTCATGGTTGAGGCCAAAGTAGCTAGGGAATTATCTTGCTTATTTTCTCTCTTTGTCACAAGTTAGAGGGTTACGTCTCCAAGCCACCCCACCAACTTTTATGCATAATCATGATATGGTCGTATTTTAGGCTTTCTGACTTCATAGCTTCCCAAAAACTGCTTGATCACCAATTGGGAGTCAACAAAGACTTGTAATTGTAGTTGTTTCATGTCAACTGCCATCTCAACTCAAAGTATTAATGTTTGATATTCAGAAATATTATTAGAGCAATGGTTTATTAGGGTAAAAGAGTATGAGATGACCTCTTCTTATGGAGTAACGGACATCACATTGGCACCAGCTCTATCTCAATGTGTAGAACTATCAAAGTACATCACTCACGGGGTTTTGGCTTTAATAACCATTGCATCTTTGTTAGGAATTTCATCGTTCAGTTCCTAGTCATCAGGTATCAGGTGATCTAGCAAGAAGTCGGCCAATGCTTGTCCCTTTACAACCTCTTTAGGAACGTACACAATCTCAAACTGTGGAAATTAAAGGTACCATTTTACAAGTCGGTCGCTAAGTACTAGTTTTGATATTACAAACTTGATAGGATTTACCATAGAAATAAGACAGACAACGTGAGCTTGAAAATAGTTGTTTATCTTTTGAATTGAGAAGGCCAATGCGAAACATAACTTTTTGATTGGAGAATACTTTAGCTTATTCAGCGTCATCATTTTGCTTAGCTAGTAAAGAGAGTTTTCTTTTCCTTCACTATTTTCTTGAGCTAGTAGTGCTTAAACTGACCTATCTTGTGCCGCGATGTAGAGTGTCAATAGTTTCCCAGGTATGGGTGTCGCAAGAACTGGTGGTTTCATTAAGTATGATTTGATACTCTCAAAGGCATTACTACTAGCTTGGTCCCATTCGAAGGGAGTGTCCTTCTTTATGAGACAACTAAATAGTTGACATTTTCCAGCCAGGTTTGAGATGAACCTTCTTAGATATGCTAGCCTTTCTGGAAGGCTTTTTAACTCATAAATGTTTCAAGGCTCAGGTATCTTTAAAAGTGAATCGACCTTGGCTTGATCAATTTTAATTCCTCAGTGTCGCACAATAAAGCCAAGAAACTTTTCAGAATTAACTCCAAAGGCACACTTTAATGGATTCATCCTAAGTTGATATCTTCGCAGTAACTCAAACAACATTCTTAGGTCTTTTAAGTGGTTATCTCTCTTTATTGACTTCACCACTAAGTCATCTATATAACATTCAACATTTTTATGGAGTAGGACATCAAAGATGTTTTGTATAGGCCTTTAATAAGTGGTGTCAGCATTCTTCAAATCAAAAGGCATCACCTTGTAGCAATAAATACCTTTAGACGTATAAAATGTAATGAGTTCTTTATCCTTTGGTGCCATGCAGATTTTACTATAGTCGGATGAACAATACATGAAGGATTTTGAATCATAACCTGTGGTGGCATCAATCATCAACTCTGGTATAGGGATTGGAAAGTCATTCTTATAGCAGTCATTGTTGATATCCCAAAAGTTGACACAAACTCAAATTTGGCCATTCTTCTTCTGTACTGGAACAATACTTGAAATCCACATGGGATATTTGACTTCACGAATAAAGCCAACTTTAATGAGTTTGTTAACTTTATTTTCAATCAATGGAACCAACTCTGGCCTAAAGCGCCTTTGGGCTTTCTTAATAGGACGAGCCCCGTTCTTGACCACCAACTGATAGTCTGATACTTTTAGATCTAAGCCAGGCATTTCTTAGTAAATCCAAGAGAAGAAATCCATATATTCCTTGAGTATGTCCATATAAGCAAGTTCCTCATTTACGTCTAGAAATATACTCAGGTAAGTTGGTCTTGGGTCTTTATCGGTTCTAACATTAACTTCCTTTAAAGGATCTATTGTGGCCTTTATTCCTTCTTTAAGTTGTGATGGAGCATCTCCAGTATCTTTCTCTTTTGGGGGGTCATCATTATTGATCGATATATGATAACACCAGAAAGTATCATCTATCTCTTCATCAACCTTCATTTTAGATAAGACATCTTTATCATTCTAGGTCATAACATGATATGAGGAACAACACTTTCTTTATCTCGCTCACATTCCTTGGTATAAACCATAGTATTAGCCTTTGCTTTTAACACGTCATAAAATGAAACCACTAGTTTTGTCTGCCACCTCAGTCTAGAAAGAATCAAACTTTGAAAATCCTTCTGGATTTTAAGTGAAGAGTGCATCATCGTGCTTTGACGACTTCTCTGATGCTTTTTTTCTTTTTATTTTATTTAGAGGTCCCAAACTTTTGAACACAAAAATTCTTGAAGTTGATTCTCCAAGTCAGTCAAAGACAGAAGGTCTTTTGTTTGATGTATTAGACTCTTCCTCTATAGTGATATAATTACCAACCGCCCTTCTTATGGAGATGCAAATTGGAGATGGATGCGTTTATCCTAGGCCTTCATGTTTCTGCTTGGTTGTACCTTTTGATGAAAGTTTGCCTAACCTTGATGGCTTATTAGGATTATATCCAGCCTTTATAAATAGCTTGAATACATTTGGATTGAAGCCCCCTTTCGTATACTTCATAGGAAGTATCATATCTTGTGGCAGATTTTGAGCCACAGACTCTTCAAGTAGTCTTGAGGATGGATTTATTGCGTCAATCCTCCTGATAGGTAAAGTTAGCCCCTTTAGCACATTATCTTGGGCATCAAATGGGTGATCTCTTTCTTTACCTTTGGTACGTAGCAAAGAACAAGAGTTGCCTTTTTTTTCATAGGTACGACACTTTCTTTATTTGAAGAGAAGAGGGGATTCTTGGTGGCGACTTTTTTGACTGTCACCACAACCTTCTTAGATGCAAGATCATAACATTTAGTCTTGGTGACATCTTCAACCCTTTTCTCATTCACAACATAATTCTTTAAGTAGAATTTTGTATCAGCAAAGTGTTACTCAGCTTCAGTGAATGGCTTATCATCGACAACTATCTTTCTTTTCACTCCGCCTTCGAGGTACTTTAAGCATTGATAGTAAGAAGATGAGATAATTTTGTTCTTGTGTACCAAAGGCCTACCAAGTAAAATATTGTATAAAGCTTTGGCATCAATGCATTTGATTTAAAATCATCCATACGAATCCCCAACTTGACAGCTCTCATGGCCCTCTGGCTTTCGGCCAGTTAGTTGGTAAAAATGCCAAGTTCCTTCATTGTACCGATAGGCTAGATGTTAACTTCGGATCCCTCATCAACCAAGTTTTTATTTATATTCTTTCCTAGAACTTAACCTACCATGTACAAGGGACAATTGTGTAGGGTTCCTCCAAGTAGAAGATCGTTATTTGTAAATTTGATTTTTGTATCACATACATATGCCTCCTAGCCAAGAGTTTTAGTAAGATTTTCAGAAGATGAAGGAACTTCCATGGGTAGATTTTCACCCTTTGGCCCCTCTTTGGCAGTATTAAAACAAGATGTCTCAAGGTTGACTTGACCAATCTTTGCAAGAAACCAACTTGGTAAGAATTCTTCCAACGTTATTGGACACCATGGTTTTTGGGGGTGAAGCTCCATTACCTTTGTCTTCTTAGGAAGTTCAACCACCTTCTATTTTTTTTTGGTTTCTTTACCATCCTCCTCCTAGTTGGCTGCTCGGACAGCTCTTTTTGTAGACTTATCTTCCTACATCTGTGCCTGGTCACCAGAGTCCAATATTCATCATCGCCTTCATTAACTGAAGACTTTTCAGGTTCTAATAGTTTCTCATTATGCTCTTCAGCATATATTTGAACTGGATCGAGCAAGCCAAAAGTGATAGAAAATTAATGAGAACTAGTTGTCTCATCGTCGAAGAAGATCTTCTTCTCATTTGCCAATTGCATGACTTTGTCTTTAAAGACAAAACACTTTTCCAGAGGGTGACTCACAAGCATATGACACTTGTAATAATTAGGGTTATTGGTCCTTTCAAGTTCATTGGGTTGTTTCATCTCTGGGAGTTCAATAAGCTTATGCTCAAGGAGTACATCAAAAATCTCAGCAACATCAGAATAAAATAAAGTATATTTCTTTTCTTGCATCTCCTTTAAAGTTTTCTGATTTGGACGTACTCCAGAAGTTGTCTTCACACTTTGCTTCTTGCTTACCTTCGTGGTGACCTTCACAGGAGATACGTCAATTTTCATAGATTCCTTGTTGTTATTTTTGGGGACAAACTTGCCTCATCCTTTGGGTTCCTGCTTATCATTTCCCCTTCGAGGGTCATGAATCGGTGTTGCTCCTTTTCCAGTAGTAGAAATGCTCAACTCCATATCGTGAGCACAAGTAACTGACTGTTCACAGGATTTAGGCTTAATACCTTGCATGATGTAGAGAAGCTCCCAGTGCATTCCTTGGGTGCACATATCGATTAAAGAAGCTTCGCTGAGGCTATCTTTGCAGTTTAGGTTAGCATTTCTCCATCGATTGATAAAGTCAATGACCGGTTTATTCTTTCTTTGTCGAGTATTTGTGAGCTCTACCATGTTCACTGTGTATATGCTATAAAAGCGACTTAGGATCTCATACTCCAATTGCTCCCAACTATCGATGGAGTTAGGCTCGATGTCTGTATACCAATCAAAGGCAATTCCCTTGCGAGAACGAATAAACTGTTTGACAAAATAGTCAACGTAAGTTCTATCATTATTACAAGTCTCAATAAAGTGTCCAACATATTGTTTTAGGTTTCCTTTGCCCTCAAATTATTGAAATTTGGGGGGTTGATAGTTGGCAGGCATTTTGAGGCTATCTATTCTCACAGTGTAGGGCTTGGCATACGCAAGGAAAGACTTAGTGATAACATCATACTTGTCTTTGAGGGTCTCTTCAATGAATTCTTTCAATTGCTTAATCGGGATCATTCCCTTAGAAAAAACTTATAATTTTTTAGTTGGTGGTGTGTTTTTCACAGTATGTTCTATCTCGTAAGCCTCAGGAGATTTTCCAGGTGCATGGATAGACTCTCCGTATACCAGGCCTTCCATCCTATCAACTATCTTAGCAATCCGAGCATCTTGATTCTAAACATATTTGGTCAGGCCCTCAATTGCCTTTGTCAGATTCACAAGCTACTCCTCCATAGATGAGGCATCAGTCACTATTGCTTGTATAATCACTGAAGACGTTGTAGAGTAACATGGATTATCACATAAGTTGATATTTGAAGTGTTTAGCTTATGCGGTGTAAGTGGAGAAGATGCATTTGTTGAACGACCATTGCTCTTTGCGCTAGAGTATTTGGAACCAAAATGCTTAAGTAGAGCTAGAGTCTTCTTAAGTGATTCCGCCATACTACTTTCTCCTTCTGAAGCACTTGCATTAGAATTCGTTCCTTTTGGAGTTAAAGATCCAAAAAATGGAGTTGGCATAGGCGACATTGGATGTGTTTGTTTCCCTAGCAAGCCTACCTTGCTCCTTATGACAGCTCCCAAGCTTTTGAAAGTAACACCAAGGATGACTTCTACTTCAGCAGAGAACTTTGAATCAACAGCCTTGGAAGCAGTTGATTGAGAGTTGACCTTCTTAGAAGTCATTTCAGCGTTGTTGAACTTTGAAGTTGAAAAAGTTGAGATGAGAGGTAGAGATTGTCCCACTGGGCAAGCCAAAATTTGTTGGATAGTAAAAATTTTGAATCGAGAAAATAAATAAATCAAGAAAAGAAAATATTGCAACAATCAATTTATTAAGTTCAATGTGTGAGTGTTACAATCTCTATGAATCCTCTGATTTGCCTTTTCAAATAAATATTCAAGGGCTTAAAACTTGATCTTGAATTTGAACTTGATTTGTTGATTTGAGGGACTTAATCTTGACTTGTTTCTAAATTCAAGGACTTTTGAGCTTGTTCATGAATATTACGGTCTTGATCTTGAATCTGGATGAACTTGATTCAAATGCTTGAGCTTTGTAGAGAAATTATGACGTTTGATCCACGAGCTTTCTCTTGCTTCTTGTTAGAGTTCTGGGGTTTTTTCTGAATTATAAGACCCCTATTTATAATTGTGAAAAGAGAAGAGTCATGATGAATATGAACTTTCTTTGACCAATCAGATTTAAGTGACATGACACCTTTTATGGGCTTTTGATTTCACTAGGTCTGCTACATCATTTTGACATGTGGCATGGTCCTATTAGCTCTTTCACTTTACTTGGCATGCCACGTTATTTGACACGTTATGCTTATTTGTGCCTCTAGAATATGACAATATCTTGGGCTTAGCAAAGTGAACTCGTCATTTATAGCCCAAATCAATGGGCTAGCCCTAAAAAAATAGGATTTTAATTAAATCCATACATATTTGGACTTAAATAATTCAGGAAATTGGATGTCATAGACCTAAATATGGGTGGTTTTAGATATTTAATCCCAATAAGAAATGTCTTTAAATAATAACCTTCCTTATTTTTAAGTATAGTACAAGTATCATCTTACCCCTCTACACCTCAAATATATTTTTAAAACTTTTCATACTTATTTGTCTCTCAAATTTTATTTTTAATTATTTTCACTTTTAATTTTTTCCTTTAATTTATTATTCTATTTTTTATTATTTTCACTTTTTTATTTTTTTCTTTAATTTTATTATTTTTACTTTTTATTTTTTTCCTTTAATTATTTTTCATGTTTTAATTCATTTGTCTCAAACTTTATTTTTTTCTTTTTTTCCTTTTCTCAAGCATTATCTATTTTATTTTTTAATTCATTTGTCTTTAACCTTTATTTTTCTTTTATTTTTGTTTTTATCAGTTCTCTTTTTTTCCTTATTTTTCTCAAACTTTATTTTTATTTTTTCCGCTCATTTTTCATTTTCTTAAATTTTTAAGTTCTTTGCGTTTTCCTTAATCTTTATTTTTTTCTTGCTTTTATTTTTCTCCCTCTTTTTTTTATTTCTCTATTTTGTTTGATCGTTTTTTTCTTTTTTCAGTTTTCTTTTTTTCCCTCTTTTTTTTCAAACTTTATTTTTATTTTTTCTCTCATTTTTATTTTTCTCAATATTTTTAATTTTTTGCTTTTTTCTTGATCTTTATGTTTTTTCTTTTGTTTTTTTTTCTCAATCTTTTTTTTTATTTCTCTATTTTGTTTGATCATTTTTTTCTGTTTTCTCAATTTCTATTATATTTTGCTAATAAATAAAAAATTAGATAATCCACAAAGGGATTTTTTTTATATCAAAGCAAATTTAAGGGCATGAATTTGTTATGAAGTTCTTTGAAAATTCTTGAGATAAGACGTGTCTCTAAGGTGAGGGTTGTAGAATATCTCATAAATAAAGACATAATTTGATAGTGTCAACTCTTGTCCGTGGGGTATAATTTATTATTTGAAAGTCCATGAGCAAAGTCTTGCCTCTAATTTATAGCCCAAATCAATGGGCTAGCCCAAAAAAAAATAGAATTTTAATTAAATCCATACATATTTGGACTTAAATAATTCAGGAAATTGCATGTCATATACTCAAATTTGGGTGACTTTAGATATTTGATCCCAATGAGAAATATCTTTAAATAATAATCTTCCTTACTTTTTAAGTATAGTACAAGTACAATCTTACCTCTCTACACCTCAAATATATTTTTAAAACTTTTCATACTTATTTATCTCTCAAATTTTATTTTTTATTATTTTCACTTTTAATTTTTTCCTTTAATTTATTATTCTACTTTTTATTATTTTCACTTTTTAATTTTTTATTTAATTTTACTATTTATATTTTTTATTTTTTTCCTTTAATTTTTTTTCACGTTTTATTTCATTTGTCTCAAACTTTATTTTTTTTCTTTTTTTTTTCCTTTTCTCAAGCATTATCTATTTCTTTTTTAATTCATTTGTCTTTAACCTTTATTTTTCTTTTATTTTTTGTTTTTATCAGTTCTCTTTTTTTCTTTCATTTTTCTCAAACTTTATTTTTATTTTTTCCACTCATTTTTTATTTTCTCAAATTTTAAATTCCTCGCATTTTCCTTAATCTTTATTTTTTTCTTGCCTTTTTTTTCTCACTCTTTTTTCTATTTCTCTATTTTGTTTGATCCTTTTTTTCTTTTTTTCAGTTCTCTTTTTTTCCCTCATTTTTTTCAAACTTTATTTTTATTTTTTCTCTCATTTTTATTTTTCTCAATATTTTTAATTTTTTGCTTTTTTCTTGATCTTTTTTTTTCTTTCATTTTTTTTCTCAATCTTTTTTTTATTTCTCTATTTTGTTTGATCGTTTTTTTTCTGTTTTCTAACCTTCTATTATATTTTTCTAATAAATAAAAAATTAGATAATCCACAAAGGGTTTTTTTTTATATCAAAGCAAATTCAAGGGCATGAATTGTTGTCATGAAGTTCTTTGAAAATTCTTGAGATAAGTCGTGTATCTAAGGCGAGAGTTGTAGAATATCTCATAAATAAATAAAAAGAAAAAATATTTTTTTTTATAAAAGTAGACGTTGAAAGGTGTAAAGGAAAAAAGTAAGGATTGAGAAAAAATAAAAAGAACAAAAAAAAAGAGGAAAGAAAAAATAAAAAATAAAAATAATATAGAATAAAAAAGAAAAAAAAAAGAAGTTGAGAGGAAAAAAAGTAAGGGTTGGGAAAATTAAAAATAAAAATAGAAAAATAAAAAATAAAAATCAAAGTAAAATTAAAAAGAGAAAAAAATAAAAGTTGAAAGATATAAATATGAAAAAAAATAAAAGTTGAAAGATATAAATATGGAGTTGTTATCCATTATGAGGATCATTTATATAATTTACTTCTCTGATCAGGGGCAATTTTGTTCAAAAAAATACTAGTTAATAGGTAAAGGTTATTTTGAGAAAGTTTTTTTATTTGGGGCTAAAATTTGAAAGTCACTCTAGTTTAGGTTTATTTTTTAGATTCACCCTAAATAATTAATCCAATTATATTAATCTGTAATATTTATTTGGGACTAATATACTTTAAATTTAACATAATTTGAATTTCGTACGGATTACAATTTAATAAAATTTCGTTGACGGTAACAAGATCCTTACAAATTTAATTTTGAAAAACTTAAATTTCAAAATTCAACGAACTACGTTTAGGGGATCCTTTTCTCACATTTTTTTTTTCAACATAATCAAATGTCCCTTTTAAAGGTGAGATTCAGGATACTTCGTTGCAATTTAAGATATTTTTTCATGAAATTTAGGAGAAAGCCTAGATTTATGACAGTTTTTTTTTTTTTTTAAAATATAAATCAATTTTATCATATTTTTTAAAATAAATTTGAATGAGTTTAAATTCCTATAAAGTGCTTAACCGGCTACAGTTTTCATATTTAAAAAATAATATAAATTCTCACAGTTTTCCACTCCATGGTGTCTCTCCACATACGGAAAAGACATCGTTTTCACCCCAAACTATATCCAAAAAGTCAAAATCGTACCTAAACTATACTAGTGACCTATTACACATCTAAACTATAAAAAGTGAAACTATTTACACCCTAGATCTGGAGTTGAAATAAAATTAAATTAAAAAGAAAAAAGTCGCGTCTAAAGCCAAAATTATTGTTTAAAGCCCCCACCCCAGCACCCAGCCCCACACAGATTCTCTCTCCTTCAACCCCATTTTTAATTTTTTTTCTATTTCTTTCTCTATCTTCTTTCTTCTTCATTGTTTTTCAATTCACAACCACTGCTTCTTGTGGTTGACGAAAATGATTTTTTTATAGTAGTTTTTGTAGAGGAAAAAAGAAGTTGAATCGTTGAATCAGCGTGTTGAAGTGAGAAGAAGGTTCACCGGACGCAGTTGAACTATTGCTTTCTAAATTCAATTCATCTTGTTGATGTACTTTCAAATTAATCTGTTCATGGGAGAAGAAGTTCAATTCAATTTGGTGATACTTGTACTTTCAAAATTCTTTACTCATCTTGTTGAAAATCATTGAAATTAAAAAAGAAGTCAATTAAAAATTTTTTTGAGGAGACTTGTAAAGATTGGAGAAAAAAAAAAGAATATGACATTGAATTTGAATAAAGTTGTTGCTTGGGTGTATTGATTTTATATCAACAATGGAAGAAGAAGATGACATTATGGTCATTGGGGAATTGAAGAAAAAGAAGAAGATTATTTTGGACATTGAAGAAATTGAAGAAAAAGAAGAAGAAGAAGATGACATTGAATTTGCATAAAGTTGTTGTTTGGATGTATTAATTTTATATCATCTTCCCGATAAAAATATGATCCCGTTAATTTATTTTTATCTTTTTGGTAATTGAAGAAAAAGAAGCAGATGGTTTTGGACATTGAAAAATTTATTGAAGAAAAAGAAGAAGAAGAAGGTTTTGGACAATGAAGAAAATGATTTTGGACATTGAAGATTACCTGCACTTCCATGGTTTTGGACATTGAAGGAAAAAACATCATTATTTAAATAAAAAAAATTGTGAAGAAGAAAGAAAAAGGATTTAAATTAAAAAGAAGAAAGAAAAAAGAAGAATTTATGAAAATAATAAATTAGTAATTTTTTCGGATGATGCTGATGTGGCGCTGACATGGTGCTGATGTGGCGTTGATGTGGCAGCGCGTGTAAAACACCACACCACATGCAAGTGGTGTAATGCTTGACAGGGTGTAAAAAGTATCCCTTTTTATAGTTAAGGTGTGTAATAAGTCACTAGTATAGTTTTGGTGTGGCTTAAACTTTTCGGATATAGTTTAAGGTGAAAACGATATTTTTTTTCCTCCATATATTAAATCTGTAACAGGATGGGCATGTTACATTACCAACAAATAATATTATCTTCTGCTTAACAATTAAGGGGTTGTTTCCTAAAGGAGTATCAAAAGGTGGATCGCAAATCGGTAAGACTACAAATAAGAAGATTATAGCATAACAGAATTCTTTGAGAAATTTCCCTTCTTCTTCACATGTTTTTCTACTTTGTTATATCTTCCAACTTGTATTTCAATTTGTGTCTATTTAAAACAAAAGAAGTGGAAAGAAATTGCCAAAATATCAAAGGAAAGGAAGAACCAGGAAAAAAAAAGAGAAAACAAATCCTATAAATCCAAGAAGATGAATTTGAGAATTTATTGATTTTAATTTAAATATTTTGTATTTTAACTGGGCTTTAAAATGATTTCCTTTTAAGGTTAGCGGCACTAACTAAATGGCGTCTTGTTGTAACTATGTGCAAAATAATTTATAGTATATCTTTATTTTTATCATATAAATCCAATCAGTTATTACTCTCTTTGTTTGCTTTTATTTGTCATTAATTTTCTATTTGATCTCTAGTTTTACTTGTTATTTTTTACATTTCAAGAGAAGATAACTTTTTTCCCTAATTTACGTTTTATATTAATTATTTTTACTCTAAATTAATTTCAACACACAATATAAACATCATTTAATAGGGTATTATATAAAATAATTATATTATTAATTATTTTTTCTAATATGTGTGTCAACTCAAAATGTGACAAATAAATAAGGAAAAAAAATATAGCTAGATGTTAACGTCAATGATTCTTTCATAAAATACTCGGTTCATTATTAGAATTACGAAGAGGTATGCTAAAACGTGAACTTTACAATTTTGTACAACCTAACATTTTTTTTTAGAAAAAAAAAAAAAACAATGCCACTATGGAAAAACCATTGCATATAAATGTTTATTAGCATTTGAGATATATATTGTATATATCAAGTTTATTGTACGAACAAATAATATACAAGTACGATGGTGGTTAACAAGAAAAATACAAAATTCAGTTATAATGAAGGAAATTCGGAGATTAGTATTGAATATATTAAATTTTACATTTACAATTGAAGTAATCAGTACTAACAAAAATGTTATTGCAGATTACATATCAAGACAAAGCTACACAGAGTGATATAATAGAAGATGATGCTTTAGAAAAGATACTCAAAACCCTAACTACACTTTCACTGAAAGTAGACAGTATAGGTAATGAAATAGAAAAGCCAAAGACTAATGAAGTTAAACTGAAGTCTGAAGCTATGACTCAGATAACTCAGTAGTGTGCAGAGCTATGTCGATCGGAAGACAATAAAATTCCAACGATAAAAGGAGACGTTGGGACACTCCATAAAACCTATAACGTTTATCAATCTACAACTGTAGGTACAAGCAAAGGAGTTAGTGGACAAAGATATCAGAACATGAACATGAACAAAATATTTGAAAAATTATTTATACCAAAAATGCAAAAAGACCCCTTGTTCATACCCCCACAAACTATCACATATCGAGAAAGTTTAAACCAAGATAAAAAAGCCTATAACCATATAATTCGAGCATACATAGAAAATATCCACAAAATACTAACTCACCTAAACCTTAAACCCACAGCCATAAATATCGAAGAACCAAATACAGACTATATAACCCAAAAACTACAAGGTTACAACAAGTTAATCGCATTACCAAAAACTAATCCAAATTTAGTTAAAACCAGTTTCAGTTATGGACTATTAAATACCATATATACCCAAGAAGGAGATGAACTAACAACTATACCAGAATTATATAGAGCATTCGCCACTTATAAGAAAATAACCAATGGAAATCTATTTTTTAAAAAGTTTTATACTACACCAGCAGAGATATTATATGACGAAATTAAACCAGTTATATAAGTTGTAAAAATAGAATTAACCAGAGATATGATTATACCGAAAGATATTGTTCAACAGCCAGAGATACGTAAAGTTGAGATACCTGATTTTTATGCAAATAAGTGAACTATAGGAATAACTACAATTATTCAAGAACTAGCAAACAATTATCTCAATGGAAATCCCATATGGAGCTACTATTCGAGAGACCAATTAATGATCTATTCAAATTCAAGGGAGCTACGATAGTCTGATATGGAAGAAGTTAAACAATGGATTGTGACGTTGCTCAATCCAGAAAAATAACCATCTACAAGGGTAATTAAAAAGGAATTTATTTCAGAAGAATTATTAACCAGATATTGCAAATTAATAGGACACAAATATCCAGACCACCAATGCTCAAAATGCCATGAAGAAAATAATGTGATTCCAGAAGTTTAACTAGAATAAAAGAAGATAAGGACACCAGCTGGACGATAGAAAAAAGGATAAAAAGCAATGGAGCAATGGAGAAATAAAGACAAAAGACAAAGAGACAAGATAATAAAAGCTATGAAGCTATGAAAGTGACATGTATAGCTTTTTAACTTTGGATACGTAAATTATTTAGCTTTTTGACTTTTTGTCAAACACCATTAATTAGTTTTGTTCTTTTAGGACTTTTTGTAAAAATTAGTCTTTCTACTTTTGAAAAAGTAGGATAAGTGTAAAGACTTTTTTGTAAAATAGGAATAGTATATAGTTTACGTAGAAAGTAGGATAAGTGTAAAGACTTTTTGTAAAATAGAAATAGTATATAGTTTACGTAGAAAGTAGGAATAGTGAAAATAGTTTACGCATTTTTATCTTATTAGGGATTATAAATATGTAAGACATACGGCAAATCTAAGGCAAGACTTTCATGTGTTGAAAGCAAGCCTTCTCTCTTGTACACATAAACTTTTGAATATTTAATAAAAACAGGTATATTTCTAAGGAAAAGTTATGGATGAGCAAAACACAGATTTATCAAATCTACCAGAACAGGTATTTTTATTTATAATTATGAATAGCTAAATTCATAAATTCCTGACAATCATGATATAATAAAATAAACTCATATTAGTTACTTTATAGTAGAATTATTCGAAGAATAGCATGTTAAAAAGTTTATTAGTAAAGTGGAAAAGGAGAAAAATTTTCAAGAACTATGCCATCCTAAAGGTGAAACCGGTGAGGCAAAAAAGCCATGATAGGGGAGTAACTAGAGTAGAGGCACTGTTTAGGGAAAAAATATCCAGATTACCATGCTAATAGTGATCGAATAACATGTTATTTAAGAATAATCTAGTACATAGTGATCTAAGATGATCATATTTTGTTATGTATATGATTGGAGGGAATATTTTGAAAATAACATCATATGAAGAACAAATATTTACTTATCTGATGAAATGATAGATAAATTTAAAATACTTACTTTGTATATACTTAAGGCTATAGAAATAGTAGATATAAGAAAAATTATATACGAAAAGGTATTTCATTTTAATGAAGAGTTATTAAGTTCTATATAAAACTTACACATATATAATAATAGCTACTGCTCATATTTAGATAGTTATTATTCAGAAGGATATTATACAGATTAAAAAATGATAGAATATATTAGAAGGGCTAGAGAAAAATAAAGTTGGCTATAAGAAGAAATTAAATACAGGAATCAGCTTAAAAGAGAAAAAAGACTATTAGAAGAAAGATTATTTAGAATAAAATTAACCTTAGATATGGAGTAAATAAGATTAACACAAATACTTATGAAAAAGAATCTACTTGACTACAATAAAACTAGAAATATGGAACATATAGTAGATATGTTATTTATCAGAGCTATGTTAAGTTACCCGCACTATCCGCACCCCCTACAATTGGTATCAGAGTCATGTTATTTAAAAAATATATAAGTAGATATGTGTTAATTATAAGAAATGTTAAAAATATTAACTTAATCAGTATCAATACCTATCATTTAAAAGGTAATGAAATGATGGTACGTATGAGTTATGGCATGTTAGTTGAATATGTTAAGTTATTTAATGTATTAGGTATGATATTTAATGTAATATTTAATATGTTAGTCATCCAAAAATGTTATCTACGTTATGAAATATATATATGTTAATTATGACATATGTTAAAATTATCTAATTATTACATATGTTGGTTAAATAAGCCACTATTAATTATGAACTATGTTATCTTATTAAATGTGTTGTTATTTTTTGTTAAATATGAGAAGACCATTTAAAAATACACAAGCTTTGAGAGAAATTAAAAGAATTTTAACTAGTTACAACCCAAAATATAAGAAGTTAAATAAAACAAAGGAAACCTCCCACAGATTAGCTTACTTAATTAAGAAATAATTAATAAAGAAAACTTAGAAAATACAAATACGAAAATAAACACTCTTGATAAAAAAGACAATGAAAATATAATACCTAGTACATCAGAAATAAGAAAACCTACATATTATTATAAATATAAGTTTAAAAATATAACCTAAGGGATGAATATAACAAATGAACACAAAAACAAATAATTAATAAAAATTATAACTTCTTAGACTGTGCAATAGATGTAGATAAAACGAGACAATTATGGATAGAATATATAACAAAATAATTATTAAACAATGGTATAAATGCAACAGATACACCAGAATATATAGAAAGAACACTAATAGGAACAACAAAGTTATGGTTTTTAAATTTAGCTGAAGATAGTAAAAAGGTATTAAGGGCTGATAAAAAAATGGAAGAAACAACAATAATTAAACTAACACCTATAGACATATTGAACAAATATGAAATAGCTATAAAAGATGAATTTAGCAGTATGGAAACAGAAGAAGAAGAACAAAACAAAGAAAAAGATACAAATAGAAATTTAATGTTAAAACTAGCAATATGTAATATGTGCTATATAGATGAATATACGTGTGCATTTAAAGAATATTACTATAAGGGAGCATACAATATCGAAGAAAGTAAAGAAGTAAGAAGATTATATTTTAGTAAATAACCTAAACTATTTAGTTCAAAAATAATAAAGAGTTGGGATGAAGCAAAAATAGTAGATACCCTAGGAGCAAGAATAAAATTTCTACAACAATGGTATAGAAATATATGTGAAAAATACATAGAAGAAATAAAAATGAAAAAAACATTAATAAGAAATTTAGCATGTTGCAAGGATAAAATAGCACCCCAATTTGGATGTGAAGAAAAATATTATAAGAAAAGAAAAAGACATAAAAAATATAAAAGATACAAAAAATCAAAATATAAGTATAAGAAACCAAGAAAAAGATATTATGTAAAAAATTATAAATATAAAAGACCATATAGGAGAAATAAATCTATAAAAGAATGTACTTGTTATAATTGTGGAAAACTAGGACATTTAGCTAGAGATTGTAAAATGCCTAAAGACCCAAAAAAGAAACAAATATCAGAAATAAAGATAGAAAAAATAGTATATATGCAAATAGATTATATAGATTACGAATTAGAAAGTGACGATAGTATATATGAAATTTTGGAAAATGAAACAGATAATGAAATAGGTAGTAAATCAGATTAATCAAATGACTGAAGAAGATATAAAAATAATAACAAAGGAAGAATATTAAAATGAAGAAGGAACTGATCAGAAAATAATATTTGATAATAATATATTTGACGAGATAAAAGGAAAAAAATTAGATTTAAGTGTAGAAACAATATTTAAAATACCAACAAAAAAAAACATATTTAGTAGACGAAAGGAAGAATACTACATAGTAAGCCAAAAAGAACATGTAATAAACTGTAGATATGCAAAAGGTAGAGCTAATATACCATAGTAACAAAAAGAATAATTAATAAAGAAATAAACGATATAAAAAGTAAAGACCCAATAAAATATGTACATCTTGGAGGAACGAAAATATTAATAAAAGCATGTTTTTGAGGAGGAATATATACACCAATAGAATTATATTTGGCAGATGATAGAATTATTGAACCAATAGAAAAAGGTATAATAACTGCTATAAGAGAAAATTTAATATACCAAAAATTTAAATTTATAATAAGTGCGAATTATTTAGTAGTAATAGCAAATAGAAATATAGATAAATCATTAGTATTATATTGAAAAATATCAGGAATAAAACAAACCCCAGGAAGTAAAATATTTACAGCAAAATGTAAAAATCTATATGTACTAACAACAAAACATAAAATAACGGAAAAAAATAAACTAAATAAAATAGAAATAGAAAGTCCTTTGAACAATTTATAAAAATAATTGATAACAATGATTATAGTTACAAAGACATGGATATAGAAGAAGATTTAGAAATAATAAATGATAGAATAAGCATAACAAAAAGAATAGCTTTTGAAAAACCAGAATCATCAGGATCATCGAAAAGAACAAATTATGAAATAACTTTAACAGTTAATTTAACTCAATATTATATAGCGGGAATAATAAATGAAAAAGAATATTTAATACTCCTAAATACAAGACAGGAAGAAGACCATATAGCAAAATACCTAGTGAAAAATGAAGAAATAATATCTAATAGTAATACATGCCCAGATCTACCAAGAAGTTTAATAACTATTAAAGAAACAACTGAAAAGGAAATAATAATAGGAGTTAGAAAAATAAAAATAGAATTTAAAATAAAGGAAGATATGCAAAAAGCCGACTTAATATTAGGAATAAAATGGTTAGAACAAGTAAAACCCTACAATATAGAACGTACACAATTAACCATAACCTATAATAGAGAAAAATTGTTGATAAAAAGAACATTAACATGCAAATATATGTACTTATGAAAATAATAGTAGAAAGATATTATAAAAAATATTATACACCTATGATAGACACAGGAGCAGAAGCCAACTTATGTAGATATAATTGTTTACCAGAAGACAAATGGGATAAGCTAAAAATACCAATAGTAGTCAAAGGATTTAATAATGAAGGAAGCTTAATTAACTACAAAGCTAGAAATGTAAAAATACAAGTATGGGATGAGATATTAACAATAGAAGAGATCTATAATTATGAACTAACATTAAAAGATATGCTTTTAGGAATGCCGTTTTTAGATAAACTATACCCACATATAATAACTAAAACACACTGGTGGTTTACAACACCATGTAAACAAAAGGTAAGAGCAAAAAGAGTTATTAATAAAATAAGAAAGAAAACTGATTGGATAAAAGGAAGTAAAAAATCACACAAAAATTAAAAAATATAAAAAAATACTGAAGACACAATAGAACTAGTTATATTTTCAATAAATAAAGAAGAAATATCTATATTTTCAATAGATAAGGTAGAAATAATAAAGAAAAAATTAAGGCAACTATATAGTGAAGATCCATTAAAAGGATGGGGAAAACATATGACTACTATAAAAATTGAGCTAATAGAAAAAAATAGTATAATAACCCAAAAATCATTAACATATAACTTTGATGATTTAAAAGAATTCGAAATTCATATAGATGAATTATTAGAAAAACAATACATACAAAAAAGTAATAGTAAACACAATAACTCAACATTTATAGTAAATAAACACAGTGAACAAAAAAGAGGAAAAAGTAGAATGGTCATTGATTATAGAAACCCAAAAGGCAAAAACTATGACATATAATTATCCAATACCAAATAAGATATTAAAAATAAGGTAAATACAAGGATATAATTACTTTAGTAAATTTGATTGTAAATCAGAATTTTACCATTTAAAGCTAGAAGAAGAATCTAAAAAATTAACTACGTTTACAGTACCACAACGATTTTATGAATGGAATGTGTTACCATTTGGATATAAGAATGCACTAGGTAGATATACCAACACTTTATGGATAGTTATTTTAAAAAACTACCTAATTGTATAGTATACATAGATAATATACTATTATATACAAAAAATAAAGAGGAACATTTAAAATTACTAGAACAATTTGCAGGTATAATAGAAAATTCAGGAATAAGTTTAAGTGAAAAGAAAGCTGAAATTATGAAAAATCAGATAGAGCTTTTAGGAATACAAATAGATAAAAGTGGAGTAAAAATGCGACAACATATAGTACAAAAAATAATAAATTTAAAAGAAGAATTAGATACAAAAAAGAAATTACAATCATTTTTAGGATTAGTAAACCAAGTAAGAGAATATATACCAAAATTAGCAGAAAATCTAAAGCCATTATAGAAAAAATTAAAAAAGAATGTAGAGTATAATTACAACGAAGAAGATAAAAAATAAGTACAAAAAATAAAAATACTTTGTAAAGAGTTACCAAAATTATAATTTCCAGATGAAAATAAAAAATTTACATATATAGTAGAAGAAAATGCAAGTGAATATAATTATGGAGGAGTACTTAAATAAAGATATGAAGGAGAAAAATTAGAACATCATTGTAGATACTACTCAGGAACGTTTAATGAAACAAAAATAAAATGGAAAATAAATAGAAAAGAGTTATGTTCATTATATAAATGTTTATTAGCATTTGAGCCATATATTGTATATAATAAGTTTATTGTCCGAACAGATAATACACAAGTACGATGGTGGTTTACAAGAAAAATACAAAATTTAGTTACAACTTGCAGCAGTTAAGATGAAAGAGCAATCATGCAACAGTTAAGATAAAAGAGCAATCATGCAACAGTTAAGAGAAAGAGCAATCTTTGATAGTAAATTAGGTAATATTTTATTGAAAATAAACCTCATCGCAGAAATAGTATTTTTGGTAATAAAAATAATAAATGCAGAACACAATAATAATATGATTTATCAACAATAATAAAAGAGCGATAATGATATGAAGAGTTTTATGTGAAAATTCTTCAAGAAAAAAATTACAGGCCGAGAAGAGCAACTAATATCACCATACCAAGAAATTTTACACTTGAAAGTCTGAGTAAAATACTCCAAAGACCACTATACATTCAAAAGAAATTACCCTCGATTGATTTTTCTACCTCACTACAAAATTGCTCACACTATTTTTTCTCACACACTAAACCCTCTATGATGTCTCACTCTTTTTTCTCTTATCTCTTTGTCTTGGTGTGTTTGAAGAATGAAGAATGACCCTCCTTTTATAAGAGAAAATACTTGGGCATCAAATTGAAAAAATAGAATTGGAAAAATAAATTAATTATTTGTCATCCATAAATACTTACTTGCTAATCAAGTTCTATTTTTAATCAAGTAAATTAATTATTTGTCGTCCATAAATAATTAGTTACTTGCTCACCAAGTTCTATATTCAACCAACTAAATTGACATATGTCAATTACTATCAAATGTGATGGGCCCAACAAATCTCTCCCTCTAGTTTCATTCACCTGAAGGAGATAACACCGTTTTCTAGTTTGAGTGCATGATGACAAGTTCCTCGCATAACTTAAATTTATCTCTTGATACCACGTTGTTTAGCATATCCAAAGGATTCTCACTTTTAGGGATCTTCTTGATAGCATATATCTGTCCTCTATCTTTTTTTGAATCCAATGATATTGCATATCAATATGCTTCGTTCTTGCATGATACATGGTGATTTTACTCAAGTCTATTGTACTTTGGCTATCACAATAGACGACATACTTCTTCTGATGCAATCCAAGTTCTTGAAGAATAATTTCAGCCATACTATCTGCTTACCCCAGCTTCAATAGCTGCAATATACTTTGCTTTAGTTATAGAGAGTGTGACACACTTTTGTAACTTTGATTGTCATGATATAGCTCCTCCTAAAAATGTAAGCAAATATCCAATAGTGAATTTTCTGTTATCCAAGTCACTTGCCATATCGACTTTTATATAGCACTTCAAGATTAGATCAAATCCTGCAAAATACAAGTAATCTCCTGCGGTACCTCTCAAGTACCTGAGTATCCATTTGATTGTTTCCCAGCGTTTTCCTAAGATTTTCCATAACTCACTAACAACACATATTGCATGAGCAATGTTAGGTCTGGTACATATAATTACATACATCAAACTCCTAATCGATGAAGAATAATAATCTTTGGCCATATTCTCTTTCTCCTCGTTGGTTATAGCACACATCTTCTTGCTTAACTTTCAATGAAATACAAGAGGTATGTAAATAGCTTTAGCACTCTTCATGTAGAAACGGCCAAGTCCATGTTCAATGTACTTCTCCTGAGATAACAACTTTCTGCTTGTTCTTTCTCAAATGATCTTCATTCCCAGAATTGGTTATGTTGGACCAAGTCCTTCTTATCAAATGACTTAGAAAAATCACTCTTCAACTTATCAATCAGCTCCTTGTCTTTCCCTATGATTAACATGTCATCCACGTATAACAAGTAAATAATAAAGTTGTTGTCAGAAAATCTTTTGAAGTATACCCACAAATCAAAATAAGTCTTTGTATAGATTTGACTTTGCATAAATGTGTCAAACTTCTTGTAATATTACCTTGGTGCCTACTTTAACCCACAAAGACTCTTATTTAATTTACACACTATGTGTTTCTTTTCAGCTACTTCGAATCTTTCTAGTTGCTCTATAAAATTCCCTTATTTTAAATCTCTGTAAAGAAATACAATTTTCATGTCCAATTGCTCCACCTCAAGATCAAGGCTAGATGGCAAGTTTAAAATGGTTTGAATAGAACTCATTTTCACAACAGGTGAGAAAATACTATCAAAATCAAGACCTTTTTTTTGAAGCCTTTTACCACTAATCGAGATTTGTATCAAAGGAACTTTCCATTTTCATCATTTTTAAGTTTAAAGTTCCACTTTTACTTGAGCGATCTTTTACCTTTGAAAGTTAAACCAGCTTGTACGTGCCATTTTTCTATAGAGATTCCGTCTCTTGTTGCATGCCTTTCATCCACTGGATTTTTTCTGGACGGGCAACATCTCCTTAAGACTTTTTGGATCCCCCTCATCATTGACCAGGACATATTCTAAGGAAGGGAAATTGGATAACTCTACCTTTTGCCTTTCTGATCTTCTCAAAAGTTGAGATTGTTCTTTTTCCTGAGTTGGGTACTCCACTTGCTCGATATAATCACCAAGTTTCTCCCTTGCTCAACAATCTCATTTTGTTGCTCCATCTGATTGTTAACCTCATTAGTTATAATTTCTATACTTCTTGGATGGTTAGAGGTCGTAGGAATTGTAATTAGGTTAGGGACTACACCATTCTATTTGTTGACCTTCTTTAACTGATCATCAACAATTTTGGTTCACTCTCTCAAAAGATTATATCTATTCTTCTGATGACCTTCTTCTTTATAGGATCCTACACTCTGTACCCAAGATCTTCATCTCCATATTCGATTAATATCGAGGGAACCAATTTATCACCTATAATTTGTTCACTGCTCCTTCAATACATGTGCAAAGGCTCAGAATTGAACACCTTTAGATGCGAGTAGGGCACCTCCTTGTTGGTCCAAACTCTCTCTTGGATGTCATACTGTTACGGGACTGAACGACTATGATTGATCAAGTAACAATATTCCTAAACTGGTTTACCCCAGAATGACTTAGGCACTTTAGCCATTCTAAGCATGCTCCTCACCTTCTCAACAATAGCACAATTCATTCTTTTAGCTACACTATTATTTTAAGGGGTTCTAAGAACTACTTTTCATGGATGATCCAATAACATGAATAGTACTTTTCAAATTCTCTTGAAATATACTCATCTCCATTGTCAATGCGGAGACACTTTAGATTTTGACTCTCCTCTCTTTCTATTCGAATAAAACTTTTAGAATACTTGAAATACCTAATCTTTGGTATTCAAGATATTAACCCACAATTTCCATAAAGTATCATTAATAATAGTAATAAAATAGTTGTTACCTATTATCAATTTTACCTCTATTGGACGAGAAACATCCAAAGATACTAAATCAAGTATATTCAATTTTTTAGATGATGTCTAAAATGAGAATCTATGTTGCTGACAAATTAGTAGTAGTCACAAGGTTTTACTTCGCACCCTTGATAAAAGAGATGTGTGATTTTTTGGCAAGAATATGCAATCCTTTCTTGCTCATATGACCCATTCTTCTGTACTGTAAATCTGCAAAAACCACCTTTTGAGCCGCATTCAATTCTCCTTAATAAATTTTTGCATTTTTCCTATACAATGTGCCATGAGCAATTCCCTTTTCAATCACCAATACATCTTTGATGAGTATATATTATTTATTTACAAAATAGTTCTCGTACCTATCTCAATCCAAAGCAATTCTTAAGATCAAGTTCAACCACAAATCAGGTACATGGTGCACGTCTTTTAAAACTAATGTGCATCTGACATTGGTATTGATACTAATGTTTCCAATCCTTATAATCTTTGAATAGCTTGAGTTACCTATTTTAATAGCACCAAAATCATCTTTAATATACTTGCAGAAAAGATCCTTTACGTATGTAGCATGATAAGATGCTATTGTGTCAACCACCCATTCTAACTCTGTCCCTGCCAAGTGCATGCATTCCACTTTTTCATTTATGAAGAAAATAATATTATCATTTTTTGGCATCGTGGCAGTTGTGTTGTTGTTATTTTCTACCAATTTTTTTTTTTACATTTGCCTCTTTTTAGATTTGGACAATCTCTTTTGAAGTGACCTAGTTATTGCAATTGTAGCAATTTCTGGTTCTTGATTTAAATCAGACCTTGGACTTTCCACAATCTCTAGATCTAGAAAAGTTACTTGAACTCTATTGGAGACTCCTTGACATGACCCAAACCAGGGCCTTGTCGTAATGGGCATCCCAAGTCTAACCAGAACCAAGGACCATCCCCGTTACCTAACCCAATATCAAAATATGCGTACCCTGAGTCAGAGGAATTCCAAACCTATAACAAGATAGAGTTTATTATGATTTCCTATTTTGGGATAGGTCTATAACTGAGACCAACCCAAGCAACTCCAACCAGCCAATGCCAACCAACAATCGTAACCAAACCAATATACAAACCAAGTTCCTATCCATAACATAATATAAAAGGATGGAACGATCCTAAATTTAGTCCAACAGTATTATCCCCAATACGAATGCCAATACTAAGGCTGACACCAATACCGACACCACTCATTCCGACCAATAGTAGTTTCACAAAGCCTCTAACAAAAAGAAAAACAATATCCATTTGGGGACATGTCCCAACTATAGCCAAAACCAATATCCATAAAATAACCAAAGTATGTAAAGACATCTATGATATGAAATAGAGCCTTCTAGAATATGGAAGATCATCACTTTAATCCAATAGCTGATCCCGAATTCAATCACTAAGTAAGAGAAGAAGAATGGTCAGTTCCTGCATCCCATGAGGATACAACCACTCAAAGATGAGTTAGCGGGTGAACTCTAGCATAAACTCAAGATAAGGATAAGTAATGCCATCCAGTAAAACTATGTAAACCAACCATATACGTACAAACCATATATACATACATATATATATATAATATATATATATATCCATGTCGGGAAAGAGAACTGGGTTTAGCATGCATTTAAAACCATTAACCTGGGTATGTGTAACTTAACCATCCTAGAACTACCCACGGGATATATGGGTCCTGTGTAACATCATAAATAGGCCCCAATACATGTAGTCGCATGAATAAGAGATACCATAAGAGTAGGGGATTCCCAATTACCATTTTGTCTCCATGATACATATTTACAGTGCACTTAGAGAATTTCCATGTACCTCATAGTATTATATAAGGTTGCTATGAAACACCCTCTTGTCGGCAAACATGAGTTTCCAGTGTACATCCATTGGACTCGTACCTTCACGGTTAGCTATCATACCCTACCATTATTGCCCAATTAAAACCATTGCCATCCAACCAAACATCATTCCATTATTATTAACCAAGGCTTTTCATAGTGGTATTGTCATACAGACTATAGCTTGCAAGCAATGTCCTTAGCCAACCTTTTTATGTAAAGGGATTCCCATGTACCCATAGATTACATTATCAACTTTGGGGAATCCCATGTACCCCACAAGTGTTCCATTAATAAGTTTCTTAGGGAAATCTAATATACCCCACAAGTTGTTCATTAACATGCTTACTTGGGGGATTTCCTTGTACCCCACAAGAAAGTTTAATTAACCATAACCATGACCACCAAGCCTTACCATTTAATAATTCCAAACCATTTAAACCATTTAAACCATTTAGGGTTCCATTACCTAACCATACCATGCAATAGTTCCATTAAAAGTCCAATAATATAGTAAAAGCATTATCATAGGCATTTTATTAAACATGTAAGGGGCATAGTGTTTCCAAATGCCAAATCTAATTACCAATTTACCATTCCAATAAAACCAATTGTCCAAACCACTATTAAAGCATGTAAAAGTATAATTAAAATATGGGAAAATCATAACCAAGCATTTAATACTGAAACCCCAACATATATCAGAAAACCCCAAAACCATACAATAATTATGCCATGAAAACATTGTATAAAATATGTCTTAAGTTGGAACTAAAAATGAGAGAGGATTACATGCCTTAGATTATGAAGATGATGGAGAGAAATCACTCGTATAAGCCCCAAATTGATCCTTTATATGAAACCCTAGCCTTCCTTTACCCAAGATCATTAGAGAAAATTAAAGAGAGTTTCTAAGTGTTTGAGATTAGAATAATAATGTAAATGATATCCTAATTGAGTTATAAGTCATGGGGCCTTAACAGGTTATGTGGGTAAAAGTACAGATCACCCCCAACTTAAACTGCTTAAAATTCCCGTCAGATGGTACGACTCCCCCATACTTGTTGTACCCTCCAATACGAGTGGTACCCACCACTTGTACCGTAGGCCTTCCTTTTGGACCCAACACTATCTAGTGTATGACTTACCCAATTCAAGTCATACCCACCATACGACTAGTACCCCTAAATAATATCCTTGGTAGAATTATATCAAAGGAAGTTCGAACACTGTCTACCATACGAGTCAATGGTATAACTCATAGCCTAATTTACAAATTATGGTGAGCCACTCATACTAAAATCAAAATTAAGTTACTAAGTCTTAGATTAAGGGAAGGAAAATCCCATACTATACGATCCGTATACCACCATACGACTCGAACCCTCCAAATCATATGCATTATATAAGCTAATCCAATCCACCAACCAACACCGATTAGTATACGACCAAAAGTATACCAACCGTACCCCATCATACGACAAGTACCCACAAGTTGTATGGTGTCCAGAATATAGAAATCCAGGAAATTTTCTAAGGGTCCAAACCTAGGGTGTTTCACTCCTGCCTCTACTTTCTGTGATGAGACCCCACCTATGATTTTTAGGTTTTTTTCTTATCTTCTTATTGAGTAGAAGAGCTAATATGACCACTTTCATTTTAATAGAGTCATTAGCAAATAAGACAGTTATTTCTAAAGTATCTTAAGAAGATGACAATGAGTTCAAGAATATGATAGCTTTATTTTCATCCTCGATCTCTAATTCAAGGTTAGCCAGTGTGTTGTTACAACTAAGCATACACACAAGCGTACGTGGTCACCCAAGTAGTAAAGTGGACTCTAAAAGTTAATTATCAATCCCACAAGGACTTGTGATCAATAACTATCTAATTCTAGTATTACTACAGAGATTAAACAAGTGCTAAAGTAACCTAAAACATTTGAAAGCATAGAATTTAAAGTAACCATAAATAATACAATGGTAATAAAGTATTGGAGACAATTATGGGGGGAAACCCAGGGTTGAGGCACTACGAAGAATCCTGCTTAGCTATATAATCTCATTGGTCCATCTAATTATCTTTTTCAGTGATTCACAGGGTTGATAATATGATTATGCTCTTCTGTTCCTCTAATCATCTAACATAGCACCACAACTACATCATTGAGCAGAAATGAAAGAACCAAGCTAAACGCATTTATACTTTATTTCGTATGTGAACCAAATAAGGTAAATTAAGTATATTCTTATCCTAAATACAAATCTTAGCTTTAATCCCCTGAATGTTTAAGATCCTACTCCATACATCCCACATTCTGACCTATTATTCCTCCTTTAGGGCTCACAATATAACTATTAATTTATCATAAGGGTCTCGAATACAAGGATATATGAATAATCAATAATGATAATAAAAATAAACCAACTTGATTATAAACTTAAGTGATCATGTTCTTATCCTCAACCCTATATAAGGGTGTTTAACCACTCATGGAATTTCAGTGAATCACAATTAAGAAATTCATGTATATAATCAAAAAGTAAACTAAAGTAAAGGATTAAAAGTCTAAGAGAAGCCTCCTGAAGTGTATTTAGAGCCCCAAAGTTCGTCCAAGGTATGTACCACGAGATAGGAGTGTTCTATTTATGGTTGGAATTAAAAATCCATTTTGACAACATGGGCATCCCATACTAAGGCATTGGCGGGATAAGGGATTGGAATTTCCTTATCTCAGAGGCTAGAGGTATGGCACACCCTAGTGCTCAAAATTTCTAATTTTTCTTCATGTTTTCTCCATCGATTTAGCTTTGAGTTCCTCACTTTGTGATTGTATTTACTCTTTAAAATCAACATTTGTAGCATTCCAATTTTTAGTTTATCATCTCACAATATTATTATATCTTCAAAACACCATTAGATAGAGCTTAAAACATAAAATAACTCAACAAGATAAACTAGAACAACACATAGCTCAAGCTAGTAACACTAATTTTCTTGTTGAAACTCTAAGTGATTTTTTTGATTCCCAACATGTTTTTAAAGACACCTTAAACATTGTAAACCTATAGTTTAACACTTAGATTCTCAATTATATGAGTATAAACTCATTACGCATATAGAAAGTCCTCAAAACTTGGCTAAATATGTGTAGATTATGACACTTAGGTGCATAAATCCACCTAAGATCATCACCCCACACATAAAGCCTTATTTATCCTTGAACAACTCTTTACATTAAGAACTAAATACAAGTAATACTCCACTATTACCACTATTAATATAGGCGACCGATTTCGGTGGGTATATCTGAAGGTTCTGCCAGTTCCGTCCAGGTCTGATTCTGACAGTACCAGATCTAATTTCGGTGGAACTCTGGCAAAGCTCTGACGATAATATCTCGACGACCAATTTCTACATCAGTTTGTCGGAATCCAACATACCACACATGAAAAGAGGACTTGGTCTGCAAGTGTAACCCAGTGACTTCTAACTTTTGCTATTTCTTTTTTCATATTATTTCTCATATTATCTCCTATATCTTGACTTACGTTTAATTTGTTGGGATTTTTTGCTGTCGTATATTGGTGACTTGATTCGGATTTATTATTTGTTTTGTTGTCCTTGATTCTGGGCCATTAGTGTGCTATATATTTCCTATTGTTAGTTTTGTTTCTATCTTAGTTTAGTTTTTATTTCTATCGTAGTTTAGTTTTGTTTCTATCTTTGTTGTTTTTTTTCCTTTTTCTTTTCTTGAGTAGTGGCTTTGGGCATCAATGATAGGGTTGGGTCATATCCAAGGGGGCCGAGGGTAGTTGTTGGGGTGGAGGAAGAGAGGAGGGCTAGTTTGGGGGGGGGGGGGGGGGGGGGGGGGGCTAGTTTAGGACTGGGGGCAAAGTATGGTGTTAGGTTCGGGTTGGGGTATAGAGTAAGAGGTGGTAGAGGTAGAAATATTACTAGTATAAATAGGGTGAGGGTGGGGTCTTAGAACATAGGGACCTTTCAGGGTAAGTCCATATAGCTTGTGAAGATTCTTAGAAAGAGGAAGATTAATATTGTGTATGTTTAAGAGACTAAGTGGGTAGGGTCTAAGGCTAGGGATGTGAATGGTTACAAGCTTTGGTACTCATTGAGTGAGAGGCATAGGAATGGAGTAGGCATCTTAGTAGATGAAGAACTTAAAGGGCAAGTAGAGGAGGTTAAGAGGGTCAACGACAGGTTAATAATGATTAAGTTGGTTATTTGGGGGTTTACTCTGAGCGTGTATAGTGTTTATGCACCGCAGGTGGGCTTGGACGGTAAGGAGAAGAAGCGGATTTGGGAGGCTTTGGATGAGGTGGTTAGAGGTGTGCCTAGCTTTGAGAAGATTATTGTAGCTAGGGATTTTAATGGTCACATCGGGGTATTACCGAGAAGCTATGTTGATGTTCATGGGGGTTATGGTTTTAGGGAAAGGAATGAAGAAGGAGCTGCTATGCTGGATTTTGCAAGGGCCTTTGGGATGGTGGAAGAGAATTTGAGCTTTCTCAAGAAGCAGGATCACCTGATCACTTTCCAAAGCGCAATAGCTAAGACTCAGATTGACTTTCTGCTGCTTAGGAAGGGGGATAGGGCACTGTATAAAGATTGTAAGGTGATCCCGAGTGAGAACCTTTCGACCCAACACAAGCTTTTGGTGATGGATTTGGGCTTAAAGAAGGATAAAAAAAGAAGGGGTGGAGAGGGCTGACCTAGAATAAAGTAGGGGGCTTGATACCAATAAGTGCACTGGAGATAGGGGAAAAGGTGGTAGAGTTAGGGGTGTGGGCGTGCAGAGGGGACATGGATGGTATATGGGATAGGGCAGCTAGGTGTACCAAGGAGACGACTAGAGAGGTGTTGGGTATCTTGAGGGGCCAAGTTGGTCAGCGTCATGGGGATTGGTGGTGGAATAGAGAAGTAAAGAATAAAGTGAAGACAAAGAAAAGGGCGTATGCTAAGTTAGTTGAGAGTAAGGATAAAGAGGATAAGCAAGAAAATAGGGAGAAATACAAGTTTGGGAGGAAAAAGGCTAAGTTAGTAGTTACGGCATCTAAGATGGCCGCATTTAAGAGCTTTTATGTGGGGTTGAAGGAGAGAGGTGGGGAAAAAAGGTTGTATATGCTTGCTAAGAAAAGAAAGATGAAGGGTCATGGCCTCACCTAGTAAAGTGCATTAAGGGAGAGGATGGTAGTGTGTTGGTGGAAGATGCTCATAAGAGAAGATAACATTCATATTTTCATAGACTCTTGAATGATGAGAGGGACAGAGACATTATGTTAGGGGAGCTGAAGCACTCAGAGAGGTATCGTAATTTCAGCTATTGTAGGCGTTCTAAGAAAGAGAAGGCCAATAAGGCCATTCATAGGATGTGAAGGGGTAGGGCGACGGGGCCAGATGAGATCCCTGTGGACTTTTGGAAGTTTGCTGGCAGGACTGGTTTAAGGTGGTTGACCGAATTATTTAATGGCATTTTTAAGACTGCAAAAATACCTGAGGCTTAGAGGTGGATAACTATTATTCCTTTATACAAGAGCAAGGGTGACATCTAGAGTTGCAATAACTACAGGGGTGTTAAGTTGTAGAGTCACACTATGACTATTTGGGAGAGAGTGGACGAGCGAAGGTTGTAGAGGATAGTGTCTATTTTGGAGAACCAGTTTGGATTTATGCCTGGTCACTCGACGATAGAGGCAATTCACTATGTGCGGAGAATGGTGAAGCAATATAGGAAAAGGAAGAAGGATCTTCATATGGTGTTTATCGACTTAGAAAAGGCCTACGCCAAAGTTCCTAGAGAAGTTTTTTAGAGATGCTTGGAGGTAAGTGGAGTCCCGATGGCATACATCAAATCGATTAAGGATATGTATGAAGGAGCTAAGAGTCAGGTGAGGATGGCGGGAGGAGATTTAGAGTATTTCCCTATCTTGATCGGCTTATATCAGGGATCGACTCTTAGTTTTTTTTTGTTTTCTTTGGTGATGGATATATTGATGTGGCGTATTCAATGAGAGGTTACTTAGTGTATGCTTTTTACAGATGATGTAGTATTAATTGGTGAGACGCGGAGAGGTGTGAATGATAAATTAGAGGTTTAGAGCAAGACAGAGTATATGAAATGCAAGTTTAGTGACTTGAGGCAGGAGGATGAGGTGGTAGTAAGGTTGGATTCCCAGGTTGTGGGTAGGAGGGATAGTTTTAAGTATCTCGGGTCCATGATTCAGGGGAATGGTAAGATTGATGAGGATATCTCCCACCATATTGGGGCAGGTTGGATGAAGTGGAGGCTTGCCTCGGGAGTGTTGTGTGATAAGAAGGTGCTGCTAAAACTTAAAGAAAATTTTTATAGAGTAGCAGTCCGTCCGGCCATGCTGTATGGAATGGAGTGTTGGCCAGTAATGAACACCCATATCCAAAATGTAAAAGTGGCAAAAATACAGATATTGTGTTGGATGTATGGGCTTACTAAGAGTGATAGGGTTAGGAATGAGAGTATTCGGGAGAAGGTTGGAGTGGCTTCGGTGAAGGACAAGATGCGGAAAGTTTAATTAAGATGGTTCAGTCATGTGAGGAGGAGGGACACAGATGCCTCAGTTTATAGGTATGAGAGGCTGGATTTAGATAGTTTCAGGTGGGGTAGGGGTAGGCTGAAGAAATATTAGAGAGAGATGATTAGATGTGACATGGAGCAGTTATAGCTTACTAAGGATATGACCTTAGATAGGAAGGTTTGAAGGATGCGGATTAGGGTAGAAGGTTAGTGCCTGTGGATGGGTCGCAGTCAGTAGTTAGGAGATCTTTGGGGTTGGGGGTAAGTGGGTGGGGGTGCCTTTGGTTTGTTAGTATAGGTTATTACTATGTGGGTGTTTCATTTCTATTGTGCCATTTTGTTTCATACTCTATTATGAATTTGCTTATTATTCTTTGTCCTGAGCTGAGGGTCTATCGAAAACATCCTTGCTACCTCTTCAGAGGTAATGGTATGGACTATTATAATTTACCCTCCCTAGACTCTACTGTGTGGGAATACACTGGGTTTGTTGTTGTGAAGCTATTACCACAATGATTACACCAATAGTAAGTTCTATCTTAAGCATGTCATATACATTTGAAAGATCATTAACACTATTTCATAACATCCTAGCCTCATGAATTGATTCAACCAAGATGGAAAAATCATGCATATTACCCAATCAAAGAGATCATATAAGTCATATGACTATCTTTAAATATGCGCCCTTATCATAAGAGAGTTACCCATATTCACTCACAAAGATGTAATTTATCACAAGAATGGGCATAAGAATCAAATTTTGCATACTCTCATAAAGAATTCTCATGTCACATAAGATGAACTACAATCTTTCCCTTAGTGTATTACACTACTAATATCAGAATGTTAAGACTTAAGATCGAATAAGACTTTAAGGATTGTATTAGGCTAAGGAACGGGTAGGAACTATTATAATACCCTAGTTTTTGGATTTTAAAAATTTAATATGTGTTGATCTCACTATCTAGGCAGCAACTAAGACCCAATGAGTTGTAGTTACTCTATATGAGTCGTTCAGTACTTGTTGTAGTCCAACCAGTGAGGATTACCTATGTTTTTGTATTGAGTACAACTAGGACCCCACGAGTCATAAGGTTTGGTCACGAATTGTAGAATGGGACTCATGACCAGACCAGTGAGATATCCCTAAGTCACTGCCCCGACTACAAGTTGTGGTGATGACTCGTGACCAGTTGTTATGAGTCGTGAGATAACCATAGCGATTGGCCGATAGTTTTCCTATATTTTAATTAGGGGAACTTTAGATATTTCCTTCTTTCTCTAAATATAACCCAAAACCATAAAACACCTGAGGGTCCTTATTTTCATCATTTAGCCAACATAAGCACTTCTCTCTTCTTTTAAATTTTCAAGTCAAGAATAAAGCTAGGGTTTCCAAGGGTTTGTCATCTAGGGGTCCAAGTGTTGTTTCTTCTTCAAATTCTTGGTGTTTTTAGGCATGTACTCTTCCTCAAATTTGTATTTTATTATGGCATGTAATGGTTTGATATTCCTATGGTTTTAATGTTTGATTTTGGAATTTAGGTTGAGGGTTTTGGATGGTTATTATTTAAATGGCGTTCCCATGATTCATATGCATTTATTTATGCTTTACTAATGGATTTTTATGACTCGTTAGGTGCATGAGCATGGTAATGGAATGGGGGTCGTAGAACTCCCCTAGTTTATGGATAATGATATAGTTGTTCATGGCATTTCCCTATTTTTAAGGATTTTAGTATGAAATTGATAATAAACTCAACCCACTTGCATAATTGATTTTGAACTATGGATACTCATATGGATTTGCTTACTCTTCTAATATATTGCATTTTACTAATGTCTAAACGGATAAAAAATGGTTTTTGAAAGGACCTGATGGATATTTTTTGGTTTTAAATTTGGGACTTGGGGGTCGTGTTATTCCCCCATGTCTATGGATAATTGGAATGGCATAATTATATAAGCTTGCAAGCGAAATTGGTATTCCGATACCAATGGTTTCTGACTTGATGAATGATTCTTTGGGTTAATCATTGGGTTATGTACAAATGTTTTAATTTGGGCTTAACAGGGGTTGTGTAACTCGCCGTGAAGGTGGTGGTCCCAAGGGGAACAGTACACCACGTTTGTTGATGTGGGTGTCTTAATAATCCTGAGCATAGTTCAAACTTTATATATATATATATACATGTATCCTGGAATGGCGTGGGATTGGGGCATTCCCTGGCCGTTTTTGGATATCTCTAATTAGTGTGGCTAACACACATTAGAGGCCTTTTGGTATGGGAGTGAACCCATATAGACCATAGGTGCCCTTAGGATGGACGGAGCTATACAGTCTAGGTTAATAATTTTAAATCTTATGCTTAAAATCCATACCCTGTCCTGATATCTTATATATGGATGTATATGCATGTATGTGAACATGTACATTGAGATAGGTTTTGATTTTGAAAATGATACTATTTTATCCCTATCACTTGTTACATGATAGCACTCACACAACTAACCATACCCAAATGCTTTCTTTCATGATGTAGGGTCCCAGGGGTTTTTGTTGATTAAGCAGTGTTAGGTGGTGCGGTCGTCTATTGGGTTTACGGTGAAGTAGTGAGATTCCATCTTTCAGAAGTCTTGTTCATTCCGTTGGTTTCTTTCCATATTTTAGAATTGAAAAGTTCACATTAATATTATCATTTTCATTGTCACTATCATAGTTGGGAGCATGTCCCTACCTAGTTGATATTCTGATTGGTTTAGAGGACTTTGTGGACATAAGTGGGTTGAATGGTTGTTATTGTCTTTTAGAGCTTATGAGTACATTGACTATTTCATATCATTCTTGGTTGTCTTCCACTATTATTTTAGGTTATGTTTTGGACAGGCTATGGGGGTGGTCTCCGGCGCTCGATGGGCTTGAGATACCCATCACGACTAAGCCCAGGGTCAGGCCGTGACAACTATTCTAGCCAGTAATAGACTATCTTCCCTAAGCTCTTTAATACATCACATTGTACTTTAGAATCTTTTCTAAACAACAAAACTTTCACTACCTCTACCTTAACACATTTATTTTATTAGCCCTATCTCTTTAAGCTAGTTAACGTTTAGTAAGAATGGAGTATTTTCTACCAAACACATACTTCAATTTCGATCAATTTTCTCTTTTCATTACATCACTCCCAACCACACTACATAAAATTTTTCAACACCAATAGCTACTACTTTGGGACTTCACTTTCACCTCTTTCCTTTTTAAATTTCACACTCCTTAACCATATTATTTTTCAACTAAAGTTCATAAGATTTTTTGATCAAATTATGGTCAATAAACAAAGGGGGATAGGTAAGGCTACAAAAGAATAGGCTAAAGGCTTAATGGAGCTAAATAATATTATGCACAAGTGTAGATAATAGAGGCTATGAAACATGGATATCAAATCAATGCCTATAGTATCTCCTAAAGCCGCCACTCTTTATTTTGATTTACACACACACCAGGCAAGTTCTAGACATTCCTATGCAACAAGGAATACAACAAAAACCTCACATCACAGATGACACATGATCAAATCATGTTGGATTATTATAGACTCTAAACCAATACCTAACATGCATTTAAAATTAAGCCAATATCACACAAGAGTGATTAAAATTAGCCTAGGTGTCTCAAAGTAGTCATTCAACATATTCAACACTTTTATATTCAAAACTACTTGCATCATGTATTCACCCATAGCAATTGGAAAGAATATATCACTTATTCAAAATACCAAAAATTTTAAAATTTACTCCTAAAAATGAAAAGAGGATATTGGGTTCAATGGGTACCTCCATGAAAAAGGACCAAAAAGAAAAACCAAGAGGTGGGTGAAGTGTTCCCCAACCAAACTGACCCCAACAAAACTAAAAAAAAAACTAAAAATGATCAAAAAGAAAATCTTTTAGTAATTTTTTTCAAATTTAGTCACAAACTAACAAATCAAACAAGAAAAAATCCTATATAAACAGTTCCCCCTAAATCATGGGAAGATTCACCACCCTACACTTAAAAACACACTTTGTCCCCAAAGTATAATTCAAAATCAAGGATAGAAATACTCCCTGAGGACTCTAGGCATAGATTACAACATCTTTAATCTTTAATAGATTTTGATGGACTCCACACTCAGTCTTTTCCATGCTTACTAGCTCATTTTTCTAGTACTCAAACTTTCCTTCAACTTATGACTCAATAAAAACAAAAATGATTGTGAAACAAAAACTAAAATGCAAAAATTAAAATACCTACTTTAACTTAGGATGCCTTCCAAACAACGCCGAATTTAGTATCATGTCACGACCCACATCACTACGTCAACCATTTTACTTTATCCTCTTCTTACTTGGTTGAGAAAGAAGAAGGAATTTCTGGTATAGGATTAACACACTTGTGCACACCCATTTGGAGAGAATCAAAGAAAGTTTGGTCAATAATTCATTAGCTTTATTAGAAAATGAGAGGATGAAGTGTGTGGAATTGAACAGGTGTGCTCAACTATTTCAACTTAGACAGCCTATGCTTATGTCAGCATAGAACATACCTGATAAGAAGAACTTTGTGGTCATAATTGCTTTCTTGTACCTATTTTTCTGCATAATCTAATACAAAATTAGGTTAGAAAAGTCAAAAATCTGGAATTGGGACACACAACTAAATGTGCAAGACTGAATAGAATAGCTTTTTAGTTAATAAGATTAAAAATAAAAATGATCATTCTAGTCAATCATTGAGGGGAGTTCATGCAATTTTAATAATTCCCAAGTCTAACCTATTCCTTTCAAAATGCTCTCTACTTAGTGCCTTTGGTGCTTCTCCAGTCAATTAAGTAATCCACATAATCAACATCTTTATAGACCTTAAGAGTGAAATTACTTTCATTTAAATACCATAGTCTTAAGCCATTGATTCCCATATCTCAAGATTCTTGTGACAACACCAATTCTTATGAATTACCAATAAAATTATCATCAGCTTGTATTGGTGTTATTGATGCATCAATTTCTTGATTTGTTGTTCCCCCTGTCAATATGCCCTCAGTCTGTACAATAGTTGAACCAGGTGGTACAACATGTTCCCCCTGTCAATATACCCTTAGTCTATACAACAGTTGAACCAGGTGGTACAACATGTTCCTGTGCATGCACATTAGTTTCACAATCATCCTCTTTTTTCATTTTTTTTAAACCTCCCTTGCTTCTCCCTTACATGAGCACTACAAATCTGGCCATCTTTCAAATGATCCATTCCCCCTTTAAATATGATGAGTGAAAGAAACTTTATTTTCTTCTAGTCTTATGCCTTGAGAAAGCCTTATCCATGTACAAATTTTTCTTTCCTTCTTTTACTCTCACCTGTAAAACAAATTAGGGGTTAAATTTACGCACCCAGACAAGCTTGGGTCCCTTCTTACGAGTAAATGGATGAATTAGATTTCTTCTAGCCCATGCAGGCAATAGGTTACATGACCTGTTTCTCTGACCAGGTTTACTTATCCTTTTCTTTGTCTGAGATAGTTTATTTGCTAGATTTAGACTGCTAGATTTGCTTTTGGCAGCAATTGAACATTTAGTGGTTGGATGTCTAAGGTTGCCACAAATATAACATAAATCTTTAGGAACATCAAAATATTTGTGGAATCCTAATCCTGCCTTTTCACTGTAATTTCTTTCCCCCAATTTATGAACAATTCTTGAGGAGTTTGTCCACCTATTTGCCCTTTCAAGATCAAGTTTTAGTTTAGAAACTACTTGACTCAACTTATTCATTTTTTCAGTTAGATCATGACATTCTTGTTTGTATCTAACTAGCTCAAGTTCAGCATTTTCTTAATCTTTACTCATGGCCTTTTTCCCTTTTCAGAGAGTGTCAATTTTAGAACTTCAGACTTAAGATCATTGTTTGAAGAATCAAGTTGCTCAACCTGTTTCTTGAGAGTACAGTTTTCCTATTTGACAATGTTCTTGCAAGCTTCTAAATCAATAAAATCAAATTTGATGCTTACAAGACTGTTGAACAGCTCATCCCTATCAGAAGTTGATTCTTGGAAGTCATCAATTAGTGCACTTATCAATGAAATAAGTTTTGTTTTAGAAAACAAATGCAACTTTTCTTTAAGTTCAAGTATACTAACCTCAGAAGCATCATCTTCTTCCTCCAAGTTTGAATCTCCAAGAGCCATGAGTGCTGCTTTATTAACTTCATCATCATCTGAGTCAAATCCCCAAGATGCTATCATTGCATATTCTTCCCTCTTTTTGTTTTTTTCTTTCAACTCCTTTTAAGCCATTTTCTTTCTCCATTCTATTTCCCAGACTGGATAATCTTTGATTATGTGATCTATCTTCTCACACTTGAAGTAACCAACTTGAGACTTATCATTGGAACAACACCTTTTAATTGTTCCTTTCTTGTTCTGACGCTTATCTTTCTTAAATTGTTTTTTAAAATTCTTGATAAGATTTTTATCATCCATATCTGATTCTTCTTTGTCAGATGCCTTTAATGCTGGTGATTTATCCTTGGTTCCCTCGTTCTTTTTGAAGTTCTCCATATTCTTCTCATAACTATCCACAAGAGTATCCCAAATTTGTTTTACGGAGGTACAACCTGATATCCTATTGTATTCATCTATTCCAAGTCCACAAGTAAGAATATACTTGGCTTTAGCATTCTTTCCAAGCATCTTAAAGTCAGCCTCATCATACTCGTTCTTGTCCTTTAATACTTCCTTCTTTTCAACATCCTTCTTCATAGGGTATTGAGGTCCATTGATAATTATATTCCATAGTTCGTAGTCCACAGCCTGAAGGAAATCTTTCAAACTTTCTTTCCATCCTAAGTAGTATTTTCCCTTGAACAACGGAGGCCTATTGATGTCTTATCCTTCGTACTATCCAGTAGGTGGTGTAGAATTCATCTTGGATATTATCTTAAGGTGTTAGCCTTTACAAGATAACCTGCTTTGATACCACTTGTTAAGAATTTGTGCCCTACTGATTATGTTATTTTCACCTAACTGTTGCTTATCGATGGAACGGGTTATCTAACGTGTTCCACTGATGTGTTCCAAGGAAGCAGTAAACAGAAATTAAAGAACACAATGATTTTTATATAAAAAACACCTGGCTCAAAAGGTGTAAAAAACCATGACCTGCACCTCTACAGGATTTAACCCCAACTTCACTAAAAAACTCTGAGCCTCAACAACGACTGATTACAAAACTCTTGTAACCAAAAAATAGGAATTATAAACTCTAATTCCTATAACTCAACAACTAGGAATTATAAACTCTAATCCCTATAAATCAACAACTAGGAATTATGAACTCTAATTCCTAACTACACACACACCTCCCAAGGTATGTGTTCCCAAAGTCTTTGAGTTTTCCCTAACTCGAAGACTAGCTCCTAATTTAGTTTATAACACACTGAAACTAATATTACATGAATAGCTCAAACACAAAGAACAACTCTAAAAATCAACACTAAAACTCTTAACTGGATTCTAGACTAAGGACCAGGTTCTTTAACGTATTTCTTCAGTAATTGAGTGGCATTTCGTGAAGTCAATCTGTGATTGAACTTTTATGCTTTTTTAATTGCATGAATTAATCTGAATGATGTATCTTTTATTTAAGCACAACTCTCTAAAGAGTCATTATTTATTTTAAACTCCCCATTTAATCAAAACTCTCATTACATAGAGTTCTACTTCAAGTGAGACTCTTTCTTTAATTTTAACTCTTGTCTCCTTAGTGTTGTAGTAAAACTTCAACTCTTTTAAATCAGCACATGCTTATTTATCAGAATCTTTCTTCTCCCACATATAGGACTCTTCAAGATATACTCAGAAATGAAACTCTTTCTTCACGTAGGACTCCTTTTTCAACTCAAATTGCTTTCCCTTATCATAAAGTGTTTGAATCAAATTCAACTTGTTATATTCCCCACATGATCAGTAGCTTAAGTATATCAGAATTAGGCTTGCTTATTTGTTCTTGCCTTTAAGCAATATTGTCTGCATTTATCAGTAAAACTGGAAATCTACTTTCCTATGCGAGGACCAGCTCAAGTAACATGTTTCATTCATGTGTCAATTTGTCAATCATCAAAACTACATAGTACCCAACAGATTACGCTTGGAAAAATGGTCACTATTGTAGTAAAATTGATATAGATTTAGTGACTGCTAATTGGATGATGCAAATGACTACTGTGGAGGTGCTTATACTGAATCCTGAAATATCTGATCACTCCCCTTTGAAGATGGTTCTAGATAAGACTTGTAGAGGTGATTCAAAATCATTCAGATTCTTTAATTTTCTTGCTAAGCATCCAACCTTTATAACTAGTTTAGAAAAGGCATGGCATATAAGAATCAAGGGAGATATGAAATTGGTCTTGGAAATCCTAAAAAGAGTTAAAAACAACATTAAGTAACTTAATTATATTGAATTTAAAAGGGTGAGGGAGAAAGTCACTAATCTGAGAGAACAACTCAGTAGGATTCAAAAAACAATGACGATTCATATTGAGGTTGGTATAAACAAGCAACTTAAAAGAGAGGTAAGGCATCAACTAGAGAATTGGAGCTTAACTGAATAAAGCACAATTCAAAAAAAAGCATAAGTCCAATGGTTAAAGCTAGATGATACATAAACTTCCCATTACTTTTCCCACATGAAGAATAGAGAAACTCAGAATACCATCACTGGACTAATGAATACTAATGGGGTTAGAGTGAAAACACAAGAGGATATAGAACATAAGATCACCAAATTCGATAAAGGTTTTTTAGGCTAATCAATAGCCATCCTGCCATGTATGAATGTAAACATTATGAGGAATTGCAATAATTTTAATATAGAGCAACAATCAATCCTTAGAACATCCAATAACAACATCCAATAACTCTAGTGGAAGTGACTTATGCACTCATGGAAAAAATGACCTAAAATCTCCAAGACAAGATAGATTTAATATAGTGTTTTTCAAGATGGCTTGTCAGTAACAGGGTAAGATGTCCCAAATATAGGGCTTGATATTTTGTAGTACAGGTAAAATAAACCATCTCATCAATTGCATTTCAGTAACACTTATACCTAAAGTAGAGAATCTTGTGTGCTAGTAAATATAGACCTATCTCATATTGCTCCACATCTATAAGATAATATCCGAGGTGAGTACTACAAGATTATAAAGGGTAACGAGTGCTTTAGTGGACCCAAATCAATCAAATTTTATTCTTGGTAGAGCTATTAATGATAATATTATGGCTAGTCATGAATTAGTGAAAGGCTATGGAGAAAAGGAATATCTAAGAGATGTATGATCACTATTGACATGAAGAAAGCTTATGATTCCTTAGAATGGAGCTTATTGAAGCAGAAATTAGTAAAATTAAAATTCCCTGACTTGGATGATTAGGTGGATCATGCAATGTGTCATCATTTTCACTTACTTAGTGATGGTTAATGATAGAGCCACCAAACCTTTTAATTCTAAGAGGGAAGTAAGACGAGTTGCTCCATTATCACCCTACCTATTTCTGTGCTAGCAATGAACTACTTAACAAAAATTTTAAAGACCTTGCACTCCAATCTTGAGTTTTATTACCATCCTAGAGGTAATAATCACATAATCATTGATCTGCTATAGAAATATAACACTTTTGACGTTTAAAACTATAAAAATATGCAAGTTTCTTAGGTTGTTTTGTTTGATATGATGTGTTATGGGTATGTTTTGCAGGAAACTAGGTTATGGATGTGAAGTTTAAGAACAAGATGAAAAATGGAGTTTTTGGCTACTTACTTAATCATTTTTGGGTATTTGTGGCACTTACTGGATGTACGTGACCAAAGCATGTGTTGAAGTTTGGAGGCTTGATTACATAATTTTGAAGGTCTAACACTTACCTATGTCTACATGTGGACCGCATGTAGCATATGTGGTCCATATATGACTAAGGTAAGTACCAAAATTAAAGATCCAGAGAGTGAAAGAGCTGAAAAAGAACTTTCGACACTTACCTATGTCAACATATGGACCGCATGTAGCACATGTGGACCACATGTGGGTAAGGTAAGTATCAGAGGTACAAAGTCCAGAGAGCAGACAGAGCAGGAAATATTTCTGACACTTACCCATGTCAACATGTGCCTAAGGGCTGGCCGCATATGGCACATGCGTCTACTGGCAGGCCACATAAAGACATATGTAAGTGGCCACCGACCTTTTTTTTTACTTTTTCATCCGGTATTTGATTTTTAGAGTTTCCTTATGTACTATAAATACCCCTTATTTGTTTCCTAGTAAAAGTTACACACTCTTGATACTTACAGACATATTTTGATTTTGAGATCTGATTTTGGTCTTGGAGTTTTTTTGTACTGATTTTGGTTGATTAATTCGGTTAATATTTTGGTTTTTAGTTGTGATTATTGTGATTACATCTTATCCTTTCAATTATGAATGTTATTGATTACTTCACAAGCATGAGCGGCAAAAAGCACTTAACTAGGGTTGTGGATACCCTAGCAGATTGACAAAGTAGGGGAAGTGCTACAGTGTTCTGAAGCAATACCCATCCATGCATTATATAATCTTCACTTGAATAGATATCTTAGCGGTTGCAAATATTAGGATCCTGCCTAGATTATTGCTACTTACTCCAAAAGAGGAGTAGTGACTAGGAAAAGATAATTACAAAATTAATTTGGAGTTTAACTATAGAACCATTCTATAAGGTATTATTTGAGTAAGATGGTTAGCCATCATCTTATAACTAGAGACTCTAAAGGTAATAATTAACTGGGAACTATGATAAGGGTTAGTAAGGCAACATCCTGAGACTCAAAAGGTAAAGGGTGAAATCTGTCAGCTAGTCCAAGAGATGGTTATTAGTACGTAACTTATCAGATTCTTCATACCAGGTATCGGGTTGGTTCAATAAAGCACTATAAGCCTATAAAGTTGAGAATCCAAGGGGAAAACAATCCTAGTGTTTACCAAAGATTGATTATAACTAAAGTTGATACTAGCTACTTGTTCAATGGTGGCATTACAAACTGCCCATTTACTTTGCTAGTTTTACCTGTGGATTACTGAACTGAAAACTGCAATTTCACATATTCCCTTGGTATTCAAACCCATTCTTTATTAGGTTACAATATTTAACAGTGACCACATACTATTCAGATTGAAGGTGTAGCTTGGGAATTATAAAATTTTGGCACCGTTGCCTGGGAATACAGTGTTGAGTTATGAATTAAGGTTGTTGTAGTTTATTAGTTTTTTTGTTTTTGTTCTTAGTTGGGTATACGCTGGTTTAAGCCTAGCACATGTAGTAGAAGAAATCCCTTACTCTCAGAGAATCCAAATCCATAGGGGATCCTACAAATACCTAGTAGGATGACAGAGCCAAAAAGAGTTGATATTCCTGAAAAGGTTATAATTATGCACACTAGGTACCTTCCCCTACTCCCACAGCATTTCAGGACATTATTGACCAACTGATAGGGATACTATTAGCACAAAAAGCTAATTAAAGGAGGGAAAAAGATGCTCAATGGATAGCTCAAACGGTAGAGTTAGTTGTACAAAGGAAGGAAGTAGACCACCGAGAAACACTTAGTGAAAATCAGAACAGATTTAGAGGTGGCTGTGCTCAAGTGATCCCATCATACTAATATTTGCAGCCATATAAAGATGATGAAGAGGGTTTGGGGTATGTTGATCCAAAAAAGACTAGAGCAGTTATTCCTCTTATTTTGCCCTCTGATGTCAAGTTTAATTTATTTAGTTCTATGATCCAACTCTTATACTTAAAAGGTGTGTTTGTTGGATTGCCTACAAATGACATAAACATATATCTAGCAAACTTATTTGGATCTACACTTTGTATACCATTCCTAAGGTCAATCAGGAGGCCCTTAGATTGTGGTTGTTTCCCTCTTCTCTTACTGAAGAAGCATATTTATGGCTGGGGGAACTTCCAAGAGCATTTATCACTACGTGAAGTGAGTTACATAGATAATTCTTGAATAATTTTTCCCCCTATCTAGGGTGTTAAAGATGATGGTAGATTTATAATTTTAGGCAGCTGCGGTCAGAGTCTATGTACGAGGCATGGTTTAGGTTCAAGAAGAAACTTAGCATAATGCCCACCGATCAAATTTCAGAAACAAGCCTATTTGAGATATTCTATAGATCCCTGACCATCAGTTTCAAAGCCATCACAGACACTATCTCTGGAGGAGCCTTTATGAGATTGCAATGAGAGATAGCTTCTAGTAGTATGGATTAGATCTCGCTAACTAACCGAGGCTGGTAAACTTAGAAGGTTGAGAGAGGTTCTAGAACTTATATCATTAGAGTTTCCAGAGTTGCTGAGGATGCTATAACTTAGGAGATTTCACTATTACGGACTGATACTGGTGAGTTGGCTAAGCATTTTACAACAATAAAGTCCAAAAATGTTAATGCAGTAGGGGCACAGGGTGTAACCTCTAGAGTTCTTGTGCTTGAGTTTGCAGAGAAGGCAAAGTATCTAGATCGGTAGATAGCGGGTTTCCAATCTCAAGGAAAAGGAACCAAGGTCAAAACTATTGCAATGATAAATGCAAAAATGGTGACTAGAGACAGAGAGATGATTACAAAGAGAAGAAAGACAAATACATTCTAACTGGCAGACGAGATGTAGAATCAAGAATAGATGAAATGTTTTATAAGCTGGTGAAGTGTCAAGAAACTTGCCTTAAAGGACTTATGGCTAATATTTTAGGATTTATCCAAAAGGTTGTCATATGCAACTGCTAACAAGCAGTTGGACAAGCAATATGGGCAGATCTTTGACACTTTGACTTAAAGGTAGCCAGGTACTCTACCTAATCACACGGTGCAAAATTCTCCAACACTTGTTCATTGATTGGCTATTAACACTAAGAGTGGAACCCTACCTGATGATAATTGTATACCTACTACTGAAAAGCCAAAAAAGGATAATATTATTGCTGGTGATCCACCTGAAGTAGAGTTTGAGAAGCTGACTTGTAGTGATGATGATTATGAGAGTGAGGATGATGATAGTTGGGTCGCAGATAAGCCCACAAAAAAGGTACAACATTGTAACATGTTTTCTCCTACACCAGTAGTAGATAAAAGGGATACCTAGGGGCAGTCACTATCCCATATTTCATTAAGAATTTTGATATCAATTAGGCTCTACGTGATTTAGGAGTGGGCATAAATTTAATGCCACTAGAGATATACAAAGTATTGGGGATAGTTGTGGTAGAAAAAGTACAAAAAATAAAAATATAAAAATTATGAAAAAGTGAAAAAGAAAGAATAAAATACCACACCCAACCTAAATGTGCAATAAAGAATTAAAAAAGATAAATAAGGGGGGAATAAAAAGAAAAATGGTTAATGAGTGGACCCCAAAGTTAGTGTAGTGCCAAAGAGGCTTAGTCACTTGATATCCATATGTAACATACCATCCATAAGCCTACATTACAAGCTGAACAAAGTCCTATAATGATCCTAATCTAATTGTCAGAAAACTAAGGTACAAAAAAATAAGGGCAAGCCTATGGTATTTGATGCACATTGATTGAAACTTTTCTTCTGAGTGTGAGTATGTCTTGACTATCCCTACATTGACATACATTATTTCATAATAGTGAGTGGGACTTCTTTGTTGTGAGGTCACATGAGTCATATTGCTAGCTGCTTACGTGTTTGTAGTGTAACTTATACATATGTATGGTTGTATGTGGCTAATGTAATGACATACCTTGATCTCTTTATGTTACATTATTGTGCTTCATGTTTATACATAGTTGGTTTAGAAAAGTTAAGATAAGAGAGGGTATTGTGATTTGAACTTAATGTGTTGATTGACGATCTTGGATAGCTTAGATTCTCCTAGTTACGCATTGTGTTTTGTTTTATTGTGATTTGTTCTTTGAGGACATGCAGATGTTCTAAATTGAGGGTATTGATGTTCTATAGAAATATATCAATTTCTACAATTAAAAATATGAAAATATGCATGTTCTTTAGTTTGTTTTGTTAGATATGATGTGTTTTGGGTATGTTTTGCAGGAAACTAGGTTTCGGAAGCGAAGTTCAAGAAAGAGATGAAAAATGGAGTTTTGGCTTCTTACTTAATCATTTTTAGGTATTTATGGCACTTATTGGATGTACGTTACCAAAGTATGCATTGAAACTTAAAGTTTGGATGCTTGGTTACAAGATTTAGAAGGCTTGACACTTTCCTATGTCTACATGTGGACCGCATATGGTCTATAGTGACTAAGGTAAGTACCAAAATTTAAGATTCAGAGAGTGAAAGAGCTGACAAAGAACTTCCAGCACTTACCTATGTAAATATGCGGACCACAGGTAGCATATGTGGACCGCATGTGGGTAAGTAAGTACTAGAAGTTCGAAGTCCAGAGAGCAGACAATGTTGGAAATTTATCTGGCATTTACCCATGTCTACATTTGCCTGAGGGCAGGCCGCATGTGGCACATGCGCCCACTAGCAGGCCGCATGTAGACTTAGGTAAGTGGCCAACAACCTTTTTTCTTTTTTTTTTTTTCGTCCGGGCTTTGATTTTTAGTATTTCCTTAAGTACTATAAATACCCTTATGTGTTTTTTTAGTAAAATTTATGCATTCTTGATACTTACAAACATACTTTGATTCTGAGATCCTATTTTGGTCTTGGAATTCTGTTGTATTGATTTTAGTTAATTAATTCAGTTAAAGTTTTGGGTTTTCAGTTATGATTATTGTGATCATATCTTATTCTTTTAATGACGAATATTATTTATTACATTACAAGCATGAGTTGCTAAAAACCCTTACCTAGGGTTGTGGAAACCCTGTCGGATTGGTGAAGTAGGGGAAGTGCTATGTTGTTCTAAACTGATACCCATGCATGCATTGTATTATCTTCACTTTAATAGCTATCTTAGCGGTTGAAAACGTTAGTATCCGGCCCTAGATTATTGCTACTTACTCCAAAATAGGAATAGTGTCTAGGAAAAGATAATTACAACAGTAATTTGAAGTTTATCTATCGATCCATGCTACTAGGTATTATCTAAGTAATATGGTTAGTTATTCTCTAATAACTAGAGACTCAAAAAATAATAGTTAATTGTGATCTAGGATAAAGGTTAGTAGGGCATCATCTCGAGACTCAAAAGGTAAACGGTGAAATATGTTAGTTAGTCAAAAAGACAGTTGGTGGTACCTAACTTATTAGATTCTGCATACAAGGTATCATGTTGGTTCAATAAAGCATGATAAACCTACGGAGTTGAGAAACCAAGGGGAACACAATCTGAGTGTTCTCCGACGACTGATTACAACTAATGTTGATACTAGCTACTTGTTTGATATTGACACTACAAACCCCCATTTACTTTTCCAGTTTTGCCCATCGATTAAAATAGCTGAAAGCTACAATTCCACATATTTCCTTGAGATTCGACCCCAACCTTTTTTGGGTTATTATTTTTGACAACAATCGCATAATGAAGGTGTAGCTTAGGTTTTATCAATCATACAATTCATTTTTGTTGATCACTTGTTGTTCTGCAAAGGTGATCTAAAATCTGTGAAATGCCCATACAACTATTTTAAAATATTCTCTCAGGATTCAGGATTAGTAGCAAATCCAAGAAAGATCAATGTGTATTTTGGTGGTGTTAAAGGAAAATCTGCAAGATCAGACTTGACTGGACCTACAATTTGCTAAAGGAGAATTACCAATTTAGATATCTTGGTGTTCCTTCAAGCAATAAGAGAGTGTTTTTGGTGCAATAGAGGCCTCTCATTGACAAAATTCTAGGGAGAATAACCAGTTGGATAACTAGGTTCCTATCATATACAGATAGGCTCAACTTATCAAGTGTGTTATTTTCCATACAAATTTTCTGGTCTCAATTTTTTTGATTTCCTAAGAAGATCCTACAGACTATTAAACTATATCTAGGAGTACATGGACAGGTAATGCTGAAGATTCCAAGAAGTCCCTAATAGCCTAGAAAAACTCCATTGTACCATTTCATGACCTAATTTTTGAGTCATGATGGAACTTACTTTATCCCACCAGTAGGTAAGCCAAATCGTACCCCAGAGCTATTAGTAATAGGCTAATTTAGTGGGAAAATGGCATAAATGCTAGAAATTTCCAAGTAAATCCTAAAAAAAAAAAATCAGGCAAATCATAATATCAATATTACTAATACGGAGGATAAATAAGATAAAATAACATCCCACGACCTAATAGTGTCGGTACAAGAGCCACTAAACAAAAATAACACAAATAGTGTAATGGTTGAATATACATAAGTCTCAAATAATAAAATACTAAGCAAAACTAGAAGAAAGAAAATGGTCAACTTCAACTCTGAAAGTTCACCCTATCTTCAAACTCTAATTAGCACGATCGTATCATCAATGTCGACAACTAGTACTCAAATCTACACCAAAAAGGTATATGAGTGTAGTAAGAGTACCAAAGCCACAAGTGCTCAATAGGCATTATTGGCCGACTGAGTTAAATTATAATATAAGTATAATAAAAATTTAAGATAAATAAGCTAAGTCAAGGTAAAAGAATAAATCTAAAATAATACTCCAAATACTGTAAATAAATAACTTAAAAAATCATAACATGAATGAAAGCATAAATAATACTACAAAATGGGCCCCCATGAATCAGTGAGTGCGGAAAAGGTAAATAACCCAATGCGGCTAGCCGTAAACCTACAAGGTGCAAATCAAGAGAATAAGTAAATGGAATATCCTAGTTAACCATGTCAGGAACCATAATTACAAATCCTTCTATACCATGACCATATCATAAATAACTTCTCAATGCTAGAATCTAATTGAAACTTCATATTATTATTTCATTTTCCAAACTTGAATCGAAACTCAATATCATCATATGCCAGACATGAACAGGAACTAGTATCAACTCCCAAGTATAAATATAGCATAAGAATCAAGAATATAGAATCCTCAAACTCTATGATATGCATTTTGGTAAAGTAACACACCTAAAAGTCTACAAGGAGATAAGGAGAGTCTTGATCTAAGGTTGGTCAGAGTGGCCCACTCTTAATTCTTGAAATTTATTTCAAGGAAAATTATACTCCGGATAAGGCTAAGGTATCTAAAATCACTACTAGATGTTAAATGTGCACAATTTAGGCCTAAGATAGAAATTTTACCCTTAACGTGAGTAGCTAGGTCAACTACGCCTAATTTACGGTTCCTTATCAGACTAAATAATTTACTTGTAGTAATTATGCCTCCATGACCTAATTTTCAAACATATCTAGCATTTTATCATAAATATCCTACAACAATGCTTAATCTAAAAGAAAGTAAACTGATCCTACCTGGATACCGAAGAAAGCCTGGTGAAATCCACTAAACCGACAATTTTCATTTTGAGAAGCTTCTGCACGATGACATGCTATCAAAATGATAATCTACTTATAAAAATGAGAACAAAGCCACCCATATTTAATTTTTATACTTAGTATTCAAAATTACTTAAAAATTTTATGTGGAGCTCGCTTGGGGAATTGCACTATCAAAACCATCAACGCGTCCTTCTATGATCAAAGAATATTTACCCTCAAGAATGGGTAAATTTTGAGCTCAAATGATGATAAAATCAATCAACCAATATTTTAGGATTTTGGAAAATAATTAACAAATTAACCATGAATTTAATGAAAAATTACCAAGAATTTGAAGAAGAAATGAGTAATTTAAGCTCATAAAAACCCGAAAATCACCCACTAACATTTCTCCCAAGTTCCTCCACTTCATAGGGTTCTACAATCATGAGCTTATGTGAAAAATGAGAGAAAATGGGCTAATTGTGGCATTTAATGGCACCCAAGGGTCACTTCAGCGAACACTGGGCCACTTAAGCAGCCAAGTGCCAGGACACTTGTGCCATCTGCACAAGTCGCTTAAGCGAGACTTTGGCCACTCGAGATGAAGGCTTCACTTAAGAGGCCTCAGTTAGGAAAGCCTAGTTGCTTAAGCAACCGGCTGACCACTTCAGTGGCCTTTGCTTAAGCAACCCAATGGGCGCATAAGTGAATATACTAGCTGAGTGCACCAGTTGAAGACTTGGAAGTTTATTAAGCCTTCACCAATCCCTTGGGATTCATATGGAATCCCGTATATGCAAAAGAGTTATGCTACCCTATAAAATTTGACATTCTAGACTCATTGACACAGTTAACATTTACAACTGTGATCATTTTAATGAAAAGCGGGTCCCACACCAAAGTGTCATTTTTCTTAGATTTCAGCGAATAGTCCCAAACGAGTTTTAAAGCCTAGGGACCCAAACTAAAGATCCACCCAACCTAAAATTTATATTTTGGAGCTGTTAGAACTGTCAGAATTGGCATACAAGGTTGTTTGACTAAAGTTTTCACCTGGTAGACAATTCTGACTAAAGAAGACTTCAAAATAAAGAATTGACTCTAAAACCAAGCGAACTATCCGATAGCTTAACTATCATCTCCAACAAGTTATAAATGACTTACTGCAGTTATAGGAAAACTCTAAATGAAAAAAATAAGCAGAAATGATGAAAATAACCTAGAAGGTCATTACAACCATGTCTAATAGAGGATTAAAGTTTCTAGATATTTGTATCTGGAACAAGGTATCGATAAGTAAGTGCTTATGGAACTTATGTAAGAAGAAGGATAAAATTTAGGTGGAGTGGGTGCACATATACAATGGTACTGAACGAATATGGGGTACTCAGTGTAATCAGGCCTCTTGGATAGGGCACAGGTTACTAAAAACATATAAACACCTACCGGAGGATGGATATGATCAAGATACTGTAATGGCTATGGATAATTACTCCAAAAAAAAGATCTATATGCATATGAGAAGAGACATGGTAAAGGTGGTTTGGAGAAAATTAGTGTGGTCGAATCATGGAGCTCTTAAGTGGTTGTTCATACTATTCCTACCAATGAATAAAAGGTTAGAAAGGTAAGGATAGAAAAATGGGGACTTATTGAAAATGTCATGTGTCCATTCTGTTAGGAAAAGTACAATGGCATTGATAATCTATTATTTGAATGTTCATATGTTGCTAATATACCAAACTAGTTGTTGTCTTGGCAAGGTGTTAGAAAATCTAGTTTAATGCGGCAAGATGAACTTTAGGGGGCATTATAGTACATGAATGAAAGTGATAGTACAACACAACTATATAGAATGACTTTGGCTAGTGTTATGTACAATGTTTTAGTAGAGATAAAAACTATATTAATTCATTATTAGGAAGGTTATAAATGATGTTCATGCGAGAGGGATTCGTTCGTCCAAATTAGCTCACAGATTATAGGTTCTTAATGTGTTTCCTTAATCAGAGTAGTTAGAAAGGAGATATTACTTTCAACAATACATGGAAAGGATGACTTCCTTAATCAGAATTAGCTTTCTAAGAAGGATGACTTATTTGATTAGCTTTAGGGTGTAAAGTGTTTCTTTATGATTGATCTTAGGTCGGGTTATCATCAACTTAAGATTAGGGAAGTGGATATTCCTAAGACTGCCTTCAGAAGCTGATATGGTCTTTATGAGTTCCTAGTTATGTCTTTTGGGTTGACCAGTGCCCTGACGACATTTATGGACTTGATGAACTGGGTGTTCCATCAATATCTGGATTTTTTTGTCATTGTATTCATTGATGACATCATTTACTATTCTAAGAGTGAGGTGGATCATGTCTATCACCTTCGTTCTATGTTGCAAACCTTGAAGGATCATCGTTTGTATGCCAAGTTCTCTAAGTGTAAATTTTGGTTAAAAGCTATGACTTTCCTTGGTCATGTTATCTTTAGTCCCTGATATGTTTTTCCATATTTGATTTTTAAGAGGGTTGGCAATGTTGCCTATGAGTTGGAGTTTTCTTCTAATTTGAGCTCCATCCATTCGGTATTCTATGTGTTGATGTTGCATAAATGTTTGGGCGACCCTTCGCTGGTTGTTCCTTTGGAGGATGTTGGTGTTTTGTACTCTTTGTCCTTTGAGGAGGTCTCGGTGAGGATCTTAGACTGACAAGTTTTCTGGTTCCAAATGAAAGAGGTGGCTTTGGTGAAGGTTTTATTGAGGAACCAAATGTCCAAGGAAGCTACTTGGGAGGTAGAAGAGGACGTAAAATCCAAGTATCCGCATTTGTTCTCTATTTCGAAAACTCATCCTTAAGGTATGTGTTAAATTTTCTTGACTTGATTTGTGTATTTGATAAGCAATGGGTTCAACTCCTTAAACTTTGAATTGAGCAAGTGTTTTAATAGGCAATGGGTTAGAGTCCCAAAGTCAACTAAATGAATGGTTGATTAATAATGATCATGTCATGTGTTATATCTTTATTGTATGTCTTTGTTTTCTAACTTGATTAAAAGTTAGCTTGATGTGTTGTGATGTGTTAACTCATGTTTATGCCTGTCTTAACTTTCATTTGAGTAGGAATGGTCTATGTGTGGGAGAATTGAAACACCTTGTCCTTGAATCCCTTAGAATATTTCCTAGGGTGGATATTCTGTACAAGATACGACTAAAAGGTAGTAGTCGTATGTTGTGATACCAGTTGGGGTTCCCCTTTTGATGTTGGACAGTGTTCTTTGGTTGGTTTCTTCCCTAGGTACGATTGAATATCATACCACTCATATGATAGTGTACGAGTGGTAAGTTACCAAGTCGCATGATGCTATGACTCTTGGCCAAAGTATTCTGCCTAGGGTATAGATTATAGGATACTACTCGTACCCTAGGGTACGACTTGGACATGAGGGGTCATATATTGATCAATACATGGTCCAAAGAGAAGTCTAGGGTATGAGTTAGGATACCACTCGTAACCAAGAGTATGGGTCAAGAGGGTGAGTCGTACCCTTTTAGGGTTCACTTTTTAGCTTTTAAGTTAAGGACATTTCAGTCTTTTCCCACCCCTGAACCTTTATGATCCATGACTTATTACCTTGTTTGTCATTTTATTCTTCACTTAGAAAAGATAAAAACATTCCAAAACACTATCTAAACTTCTCTATCAAGATTGGGGCTAGGCTTCATCAAAGAGACCATCTAATGGCTTGAAGACCAAGAATCTTTCCGTAAATCACCTTGTATAAGGCATGTGACTCTTCCCTTATTGTTATTTCTAAAATATCATATGTTTTTAACATTGAATATTATTTGTTAATGGTGGTTTTACAACCAAAGGTTGAGGTATTTGATGCTTAGTGATAGGTATTGTTTACTTTGGTTTAGCCTTGTGTTTATTCATGTTTTTTGTGATGATTTGCATATGTGGGTGCTTGTTTATTGTGGTTTAACAAATGGTTCATGGGTAACCCTGATCTTTATGGTTTACACTTGGGTTTTGGTCATGGTAAAGGTATGCCTTCAAGGTGTTTGTGAAAATGCCTAAAAAAATAACTAGTTACATGTTAATAGTGTTTTGAACTAATACAATGGCTTAATGAGTAAGAAGGATTGGTAATTGACTTTGTAAAGGACTTTTTGGCCATGTAATTAGTTAATTTATAACCTTGGTGGATTAATTAGTTAAAAAGGGGTTAGAGTCCCTAAACGTGAGATTGACTTGTTTATTGAACAAAAGTTTGGTATATGAATACTAATGAAGAATGAACGATGTTGTATAGGTCTTGATGATAACAAATTGACTCGAATGGTGATTGAAACTAAGGATTTGAACTATTAAAGTGATTGATTGATAAATGGTTCATGAAGAGTTTGTGGTCATATATGGTATTGAATTATAGCCTTAGTGGCTTGAATTGACTGAATGGGTTAGAGTCCATGAATGTTGAACTAAGTAGATATGAATGTATGGACAAAGGGTTAGAGTCCTAATGTGGACTAGTAATGGACGTGATGGCTAGTGGTTAGAGTCCACTTGCTAAAGAAGATGGCCTGTGGTTAGAGACCACTTGTCAAATAAAATGGCTTGAGGTTAGAGTCCCTTGTCTAATGAAACGGTTTGAGGTTAGAGTTCCTTGCCTAATGAAATAGCTTGAGGTTTGAGTCCCTTTCCTAATAATATGGCTTGAGGTTAGATTCCCTTGTGTAACATGATCAAGAAGTTCAATCTCTCTAACTTATAAAGGTAGAAGGTAAGAGTCCTCCACTCCATGTATCATGATTGGATGCTTTGAAATGCATGCTATGCTTCGTTCTCTTTTTTGTACTTATTGTGTCTATATATCTATATGTATGCCTATGTGTATAAATATGGTTTCATGTGATGGTTTGATTAGATTTTGAATGATGACACTATTTTATCCTTATCCTTACGTTACAATTTAGAGCTCCAACCGCTAAACATATTTGGGCCCTATGTCCCCATGTGACATAGGGGCCGGAGCTTCTTCTTCTCTTCTTGCGTAGTGACCTAGTATTCGAGTGGATCGAGTGTTGACTTTGAAGTGGTGAGCTTCTATACTTTGGAAGGCATACATTTCAGGGTCTTTCTATCATAGGTCATAGACTTGTATTAAACCTGGATTTTGGCTATTGTCGGGGGCATGTCCCGATAAATTATAGACATTGGTTTAGTATAGGCTTGTGGATGACTACGGACTTAGTTATATTGTTAGTATGTTGACATTAATGGATTGATTAGATATTTCTTAAGTGATGATTGTTAGTCTTATTTCTGCTATCTTGTTATATGATCGAAATTCATCTGGTACTTGTGGACTGATGTGGTGGTTGAGATAGGTAAATGGGATGATCTCCGATCTTTGTATGGATCGAGATGCCATGCGACAAGACCCGTTTTTGGTTTGTGTCATACATACCACGAATTAGAGATCTAAACCACATAGAATCCAACATGATGAACTAGAAAGGAACATAGCTCAAGTTAAGAGTACTAGTTTTCGCGTTTGAACTTTAACTTAATGTTTTGACTCTCAACTCATTATGAACACACCTTGAACACTACGAAAACGTAAGTAAAGACTTACATGCTCATTTATACTACGTTTACAACATCACGTACACGAGATGTCCTCAAAACTAAGCTAAACAAGGCTGGATAACAGCACTTAGGTTTAAAAGTCCACCTAAAATAACCCCACTCTTAAAGCCTTGTTTATCTTAGAACAACTATATAATTTAATCATCACATCAAGAAAGAACCCAACACGACTACTACAAGCAAGACACTCAAGCTAGTACTACAATGACTATACAAATCGCAAGTTTTCACACTAAGCATGTTATATACAATTGAAATATCATGAATACTATTTCAAAACATCTTAACCTTAGGAATTGACTCACTAAGTTGGCAAACTCATGCATATCACTCAATCATAGAGATCATATAAATCACCCAGCTATAATAAAACATGTGTCCTCATAACAATAGAGTTACCCATAATCACTCACATAGATGTAGTTTGCCACATAAATAGGTATAGTGATCGAAGTACTCTCACTCTCACAAAGAATTCACAAGTTACACGAGATGTAAATAGGTTTGCCCTTAGTGTAGTACTCCACTAAGATCATAAGGTTAAGGCTCATGATCAAATAGGACTTTGAGGGTTATAATGTAGGCTAAGGAACGGGTAGGATCTATTTTGGTAAAGAATAGTGACTATCTTCCCTAAGCACTTTAATATATCACATGAACATTAAGATTTCTGTATTAACAACCAATATTCACTACATCTGTCTATACACATATTTTGTTTTGCCATGTCTTATTAATCTCATTCATAACTACATAGTAGAGAGTATGTGATCTGAGGTGATTTTATACACTTCGATATCATTATTCTAGCTTATTTAGCCTTGTTTTGAGAGTAATTCGTGTACTTAACGTGTTCATATTAATACAAATAAGCATTTAAGTGTCCAAGTGTGTGATTATAATGTCCAAAGTATTTTTCAAACAAGTTTTAGCTTAACTGAGTAATTTAGAGTTCAACCCGGAAAACTAGTTTTACTAACTTAGCTAGGTGTGTGTCTAGTTGGTCTCGGTAGATTTTAATGTGTTTAATTTATTCCAAATATTTTAATAATATAATTTTATGAGGAATAACTTGTTTGGAATGTACAAAGTTTAATTTGATTAAGTCAAGAGTCGAAATAATAAGTGGAAGTTCATTGCAAATTTACCTTATCTTAGCTCTTGTGTTTTGATTTGTTGCTGAAAATATTGTGTTGTTTTGATCTTTAATATATGGTGTATGATATTGTAAGAGGTTCGGTGAATTATATACGGTGATATATTGATGATTTAAAGGCAAAAAATTCATTAGAAATAAACAACAAAAGACATGGATAAAGGATAAAACACTCAATACTTAACTAGATTTTTGAAAGTAAATTTCAGTGACTCGACACGATACCATTGCGTTGCATCAATGTGACCAAGGCGGACAGCATCGCGTCGCGTCAAGTACATGCACTGCCAATTTAATGTGGACCGACAAAGAACAGGACATTGTCCTAGTTTGAATAAAAATGGCACACGAAAAGAGGCAACTAGTGTGTAATGTTTCTAAGGGGTCACGTGCCACCCTAATCTACTGGTTATATAGAGTGGGACAAAGCTGGTTACAATGTTGGATTTTGGACAGTATTAAAAAGGAGACTTGAACATAATTATTATTTGGGTCAAACTGGGACAAAACTTTGGCAGATTTTCATATATATATACCACATTACCTGGAGAGTAAACGACTTGGACACTGTTTTAGGAGAATTTATACGGAGGCGGCTACACAGTTTATTAGGTTTTAGTTTTATTTTTAGTTTTTAATTTTTTCATATCATGTATTCAATTATTTGGATCATAATTATGAATATTAGTAGCTAAAAGCTCTTCTTTCGGGGTTAAAGCCAAGAATATGATTACTATAATTTTAGATTAATTTCGATTAATTTTTGCTTATTATATTTGGTTGTTTGTTTATTCTTATTTTAAGGATTCACAACCCTTAGAATACATATATTGTCAACCTTTTGATCTTGGGAGAGGGAATAGGGAGATAGAACATGGGAAAAAACAAAGTTTGTCTTTTTATTCTTTATAAAATAAAGAATTAAACTTAGCGTCTAGGACAGGGATGTACTTAGATGCCTTACTTGATTTGTACGTAGGATGATAGCTTTAATTAAATTAATTGAATTGTTACATCTCCGCTCAATGATGTAGTTGTAATGTCCATATTAGGTAAAAACTTATAGGTTGGGAAACCATGATCATGCAATTAAGCCTATGAATCAACAACCACGATAAGCAAGTTGATGAATGAAATTCAAAAACATAGTATGATTATTCGAAGTGCTTTAACCTTTGATTTTCACCATTGATTGTTCCAAGAATTTATTTTTATGCATTATTTATTTTATTTTTAATTTACAAAATTACAAACTCTCTTCTTATTTATTTTTCTCAATTAGATTAGACTAAAATTAGATAAGCGGCGAACGCAAGTCCCTGAGATATTGATACTTGGGCTTCCTTGAAGCCACTATATTACTTGATAAGACCACGTACATTTGCGTGTGCACTTGGGCGCTGTCAGTATGCTCTATCACATAGCTTAGATTTTTTAAACACTATTCTTTCTTTTAATTACACGACTCGCCATCACAAGTTATCTTTGTTTCAACACCAATAGCTAATATCTTGGGGCTTCACTTTCATCTTTTCTCTTCTTGTTCTTCTTACTCCTTAACCTCATTAATTTTAACTAAACCACTTAGGAGATTTGGATCAATTTAAGGTCATTAAAGAAGGGGATACTGGCTATATATGAGGCTACCAAAGACAATAGGCTATGGCTCTACGGGGCTAGCTAAGATAATGTAAATACGTAGGTAAAATATTTATAAAACTTGACTATCAAAAAAATTCTCACATCATCTCCTAAACCTACACTCTTTATTTCACCTTTCACACACACACACCAGACAAGTTCTAGATATCAAGATACAACATGGAATGCACAAAAACCTCTCACACACATGGAACTTGCTTAACTCAATTAGGATCATTATAGATTATAAACCAAGAAATTACATGAATTCAACATTAAGGCAATAACATATAAGAGTCAAAAATAAGAACTTAGGTATTTGAAACACCCAGTTTTCTGGACTTTAGAAAATTTCTTGAAATTCTAGTCTCTGGACACAATACAACTCATGGTTACGAGATGTATGTTGGGGTACAAATGGTATGCTCTAGTCTCATGCTGACTAGTGCTCGTTGGTGGGACGGATTTTGGTCACTGGAACGGGTACGACTTGGTGGTACGAGTCGTATGGTTGGATACAAATCATTTGGTTCCTTCACTTAACCTTAGACTTGGTAGCTTAAGTTGGATCTGAGTATGAATGGATAACTAGGATACGTAAGACAGGGTACGATTCATACCCAGGACTCGTATGGTGGACAATGTTCAAATCTTCTATGATTCTATCTTACCAGGGATACGGGTGAAGGGTACAGATCATATACTATCAATACGACTTCGGTAGAATTAGTCGTACACTGGAAAATGTTGGGTCCAAGGTTTAAGGCTTAGGATACGAGTGGTGGGTATCACTTGTATCAAAGGGTATGACTCGTGAGGGTCAGTTGTACCCCTATGATAATATTATGTGCCACTTAAGTAGGTGTATTCTGGATATTTTCCCACTTGACCTAATAAGGTCCCATGAATTCTGACTCTCTTGGGAGGCTATTTACCCTATTATTCTATTTTTTAACACTTAGAAACTCTTCCAAAACACTCTATAATTTTCTCATAAGCTGTTAGGCAAGGAAGCTAGGGTTTCAACTGGAGGACTAATTTGGGGAACATTTTGGTGGTTTCTCTCCATCTACTTTGTCAATTAAGGCATATTCTCTTCCATCATTGTGAGATCCAATTAAAGACATGATTTTTATGAATGATTTTCATGATTTCATTGTTAAATGATTTTTGCTTTTTTTAATATGATTTGGAGGTTTTTGTTATAAATGTTTGCTTATGGTTTTCCCATGTTTTAACTATGCCTTTATATGCATTAATGGTGGTTTTGGATAATTGGTGCATGGGAATGGTTCTATGGTGATGGGCTTTGCTTTTGGAAATACTATGCCTCCAATGTGTTTGATAAAATGCTTTTAACAATGTTTTCATTAAAATATTTATTTTTCAATGGAGCTTATGCATGGTTTAAACTTTGTAATGGAACCTTAAATGATATGAATAGTTTAAATAGTTTCAATGAATTGGAAAGGCCTTGGTGGCCATAGTTTTTGGTTAATTGGAAATCATGAAGGGTTCATGGAATCCCTTAAACCTATATATGGTTTGATATGGACAAAACATGCAAATATAGTTGGTATGACGATACCATTGCTAATGTCCTTTAATAAATGGTTAATAGATTGGTTGGTTACTTGATAATGGTTTTAATTGCGTAATAATAACGGAGTGTGTAGAAAATCCATGGAAGCTGGAGGTCCTGGGGGGGGGGGGGTCAATACAAGAAACTCATATTTACCGATGTGAGGTTTGTTCTTGGTGATCGTGTGCTTGATGTCACACATTGTATTTGGGGGACGTACTAGTCATCCTAAGTTTTTTTCCCTGGTCGTGGGACTTTATTCATTCGGGCCCTTTCAGCGAAAGAGGAGGGGGAGTACTGTGCCCATATAGCCCATGGGTGGTTTAGGAAGACAAAGCTGTACAACCCAAGTAAAGGTTTGAACGACATGCTAAACCCAATTCCGTTTCCTGGCATGATATATATATATATATGTTTTTTGTGCATATGGATGGTTTCACTTGGTTTTATAAATGGCATTATTTTATCATTATCCTGAGTTCATGGTAGTGATAACTCGTTAATATGTCTTCGGGCGGTTATATACCCTCACTATATTGGAACCGACCATTCTACTCCTCCTACATAGTGATTGACTCAGGGAAACTATTAGAATGAAGTTGTGAGCTTCCATATTTTTTGAAGGCTCTATTTCATATTATGGAGATTTTTGTACATTCTGATTTATTCATGGATGTTAGTTTTGGCTATGGTTGAGGGCACGTCCCTACCAGATATTCTTACTCTTTTGGTCAGAGGCTTTGTGGTGCTACTATGTATTGGTATGTGCAGGATTTGTATTGGTGTCAACCTTAATATTTGTATTGGTATTGGGGCTGATACCAATTGACGATATTATTAGTTGTTCCATCCTCTTTCATTTTAGGATTAATTATATTATATGTTCAATATCATTTGGTTATGGCTTGGTTATGGCCCTTGGTTTGGTATTGATTTGGCTTAGTTGTTTGGTTGGTATGATTTGGTGAATGGGAGAACTTGGTAGTAGGAATAGATCTATCCTAAAGTCAGTCCTTATCTACTTATGCTACCTTGTCATATGTTCGGAATTCGTCTGACTCAAGAAATGCTAATGGTGGTTGGGTTGGGTAACAAGGGGTGGTCCCCAATCCTGGTATGCCCATTACAATAAGGCCCCTAGTTGGGTCGTGTTAATTTGGTATTAGAGCTTTACGTTTATGGTTAATTGGGAGTCCACAAAGCCTTGTTGAGTAGAGTCTCATTTAGGGGTGTGTAGCGTGCCACTCTCATAAGAGAGATGCTACAAGGCAAAAGAATATTTTACCTTTTTGGTATTCTATTTTCAATATTGTAGTCTAAGTCCTAGAATTCTTCTCTAATCCTTGGTTGTTCACTTTTCAGAACATGCCTCGATAGTCTAGAACATAAGAAAATTCTTCACTCCCATCTAGGTATAATATTGATGGAGTACGTCCTACTTCTAGAGTTCATCTTCAATATCAGGGTCCTATCCCCTATAGTTCTGGAGTTTCTCTAATTGCTACTAGTCCTTCTCAGGGTAAGGTGACTAATACGGAATTTTGTCAGTCTATTCATACAATTGCTTAAGTGGTTCCTACTCAGGCTGAGCGAGATACGTCTGGTTGGTTATCTACCGAGGCTATAAGGGTTAGCCAGTTTATAAAAATGATTTCTCCTACTTTTACTAGTGTGAAGGTGGAGGAGTATTCTTAAGGTTTTATGGATAAAATGGAGAAGATATTCAGGGTGATACAGGCCACTAATGTGGAAGGTGTAAACTTTGCAGCTTATCAGCTCAAGGATGTTACATACTAATGGTACGAAGAATGGGATAGGGATAAAGAAGATGTGGAAGTGTCATTCTTATGGGATGCTTTTTTGGATCATTTCTTTCCTCAAGAGTACAGAGAAGCAAATATGGAGGTGTTTGTGAATTTTAATCAAGGTAGAATGTCTGTCAAGGAATATACCTTGAAGTTTCATCAGCTGTCAAGGTATGCTCCTGATTTAGTGGTTGACATAAGAGCGAGGATGAGAAAGCTCACTTCTAGGTTGAATAAGGATTTGATCTTGGAAAGCAAGGCTTTATTTTTTTTATTAAATATATGGATATTTCTAGGTTAACTATTCATATACAATGGGTAGAGGATGAGAAGAAGAAATAGGTGGAGTTCGAAGATCGGCAGGGTAAGAGGAGCAGGTATTCTGATCAGGGAGATGCTCAGTTTCTGGGTAGTCAGGAAGGGGCAAATGGGATAAAAAGAAGTGGGGGAGCTCTGGTTCCTTCTCTAGAGCTAGTGCTCCTTACCCAAAGTAGTCAGGTGAAAGGCGTCACCAAGATGGTGATAATTTCCTAGCATAAGGTGCCCAATCTTAGGTGAGTGAGGGTCAGTCGGTTTCTTCATAAAGTCATTGTTAGTTCTGTGATCGTCCTTATTAGGGTTATTGTAATAAAGTAAGGGACAAATTCTTCAAGTGTCGCCAAGCAGGACAATAGCTCAGGGATTGTCCCATTAATAAGGTTGCTATGGGAGGAAATAAGATACTAGTGGCTTTATTTTCTGCTCACACACTCGATGGTCCAACATCTATTTCTTTTACTACCCCTGATTTTAGAATTGGCCAAAATAGGTTTTCTGCTTTAGCGTTCTGACAAAAATCCGAGGCATTGCCTAATGTCGTTACTGGTATGTTACAACTTTTTTCTCATGATGTGTATGGTCTGCTTGATTTGAGGTCCACTCTTTCTTATGTGACCCTATTTATGGCTATATGTATTAGTTTTGATCTTGAGGTTGTTTTGCATTTTTTTTCTATTTCTACCCCGGTAGGTGACTCAATTATTGCTAAGAGAGTCTATAGGGTGTGTGTGTGGTAGGAAGACTTTGGTGGATTTATTTGAACTTGATATGGTGGATTTTTATGTTATTCTGGGGATGGATTGGTTAGACTCTTATTATATGTCCTTGGATTGTTAGACCTGTAAGGTTGTCTTTAGGTTCCCTAGTTAATTGATTATAGAGTGGAAGGGTGGTTCCCTAGCTAGGGGGAAGTTTATTTCTTATATTAGAGCTCAGAAGTTAATCTCTAAAGGTTGTCTTTATCACTTGGTTTGGGTTAAAGATTCTAACTCGAAAGGTCATTCTTTTCATTCGGTCTCAGAAGTAAATAGGTTTTCTGAGGTCTTTCTGGAGGATCTTCCTAGTGTTTCTCTGATAGGGAAATAGAGTTTGGTATTGATTTGGGTTTAGAAACTCATCTAATATCTATTCCTCTTTATAGAATGGCTTCGGATGAGTAAAGAGAACTTAAGGTGCAACTTAGAGATCTTCTAGATAAGGGGTTTATTCATCGTAGCGTATCTCCATTGGGTTAACCAGTTTTGTTCGTGTGCAAGAAAGATGGTTCACTTCAGATATAAATTGACTACAAGCAGTTGAATAAGGTGATGTTCAGGAACAAGTATCCTCTCCTAAGGATAGATGATTTGATTGATCAGTTGTAAGGTGCCAAGTTCTTTTATAAGATATATCTTCAGTTTGGGTATCATCAACTTAAGATTAGAGAGGTGGATATCCCTAAGAAAGCTTTTCATAATTGGTACGACCACTTTGAATTCTTGGTGATGTCATTTGGATTGACTAATGCCCTGGAAGCATTTATCGATCTTATGAACAGGGTTTTAAGGTAGTTCTTAGATCTCTTCATCACTGTGTTTATTGATGACGTTCTGGTTTATTCTAAAAGTAAGGTCTATCATGCTAACCCCCGTGTGGTAATGCAAACCTTGAAGGAACAACAGTTATATGTCAAGTTCTCCAAGTGTGGGTTTTGGTTGAACGCTGTGACTTTTCTTGGTCAAATTATTTCTAGTGAGGGGATCATAATGGATTTACAAAAGGTGGTTGTGGTTAGAAGGTGGCCTAGACCTATGAATCCAATTGACATCTGGAGCTTCTTGGGCTTGGTTAGGTATTATAGGCAGTTTATGGAAGGATTTTCATCGATAGTTGCTCCTTTGACTAAGTTGACTCAATAGAAGGCTAAGTTTTCTTGGTTGGATGCTTGTGCGGGGAGATTTGAGAAGTTAAAAGATAAGCTGACTTTGGTTCCAATTCTAACTTTTTCGAAAGGCAATGATGGGTTTGTGGTCAATTGTGATATATCTCGGGTAGATTTTAGTTGTATGTTGATGCAGCATGGGAAGGTGATTGCCTATGCTTCCAGGCAGTTGAAGGAAAAGGAGATGGCTTGAGCTTATCAAGGACTATGATATGAGTCTTCACTATCACCCAGGTAAGGATAACGTGGTTGCTGATGCTCATAGCATGTTGTCCATAGGGAGTTTGGATCATGTGGATAAAGAAAAGCGTGAGTTGGTGAAGGATATTCACCGCTTAGCTAATCTTAGATTTTACCTCTTAGACTCAAAGGATCGAGATGTAATAGTACAAGAAGTGGTTCGATCATCTCTTGGTGCAGAGAACAAGGAGAAGCATGTGCTGGATCATGTCTTAATGAAAATGAAGGGTGATGATGGTTGGCAAAAGGTGATGGTGTTTGAGATCAGTGGTAACAGTACTTTATGGTACAAAGGAAAGTTGTGTGTTCCTGATGCCGACAGTTTATGATAAAGGATTTTGGCTAAGGTGCATGAGTCGCGCTATGTTGTTTAACCTGACTCAAGGAATATATATCATGATCTCAAGGAGATGTATTGGTGGAACGGTATGACTTAGGTTGGGTTCTGTCTACCATCTGAAACACCATAGAGCATGGTCTCAGCTTTCCCAAATCTATAGTATTGAATACTATTAGGGGCATCAAATTTAAATTTTTCCCTAAATCACTCAAGGAATGGACCATATCTTTGTCACCAATCTATACTGTGAGGGTAAAACTCTTGGGGTCTTTAAGCTTCTTGGGCATTTTTTTCATCACCACAAAGCTTCACTCATCTATAAGTGCTACTATCACAATGTCCTACAACTTATTCTTGTTATTCAACATATCCTTCAAGTACTTCGCATTGTAACACCCCGAGTCTGCACACCAGACGCCACACGATGCTTACTAGCCTAAAGAATTACAAGCTAACCCATGACTGGTACCTGCTGTGAGCACTGAATAATAATACTGAAATAGAGTAGAAGTAAAACTGAAATGACATAAGGTTCTCAAAATACTGATATGAATACTGAAATACTGAAAACAAAACTGAATACTGCCTAAACAAATCTAGTCTGAAAGCCTCTAACTGTCAGATTATGGTGTTGATAGGAGAATCCCCGAACTAACTCTGGCTGCTGAACATACTAAACTAATGAAATAAATGAACTTTGTACTTGAACTATGAGGACTCACAACTGTATCTGCTACTGATAGTCTGAACTGCTAAGTACGGTCAGGAGCCCTTGCGTCCGAACCTATGATATGAGACATCATATCGCAAAGAAAAGAGTATGCGTCAGTACTTTGAATGTAATGGTATGCTAAGTGAGGTAAGACTGTATGGATGGTTACATATGTATGAAGAATAACTGACTGAGTAATAAGAATATAACTGAGTAGGTGTACATAACTAACTAAAAATGCTGAACTACTGAGTATAAAATGCTACACATATACAAGTATACTATTTTCTGAGATTACACTAAAGTTGAGTACTGAGTTCTGATAACTGAGTAACTGATATATAAGATTACTGATAGCTGAATTACTAATAACTGGGTGACTATATTTAACAGTCCTGATTTTGTAGAAATGAACTGAGTTCTATGTTGAGTCTAAAACTGAAACTGTGGGAGGTAATCATCTAATCGACATGACCCTATCTGAACTGATTGGGGTCCAACCTGTAATTCCAGTTGGAAGGGTTTCAGTATTGTGCCACAAGTAAAGAAAAGTTGCCAAGTCACCCTCATCTAGCAGGTGCTTTGAATGAGAATGGTGGTACCCTCAACTGGCAAGTAAGACACCTCATCGACCCTTAATTGGCAGGTTGGTGTCTCAACCTACGTTGGCTACGTAGTTCTGGAATGCAAGGACTGCTTCAAAGGATTTCACCCTTTACTGAAAGGTGAGTCCCTATCCTTGGGTTCACTCGGTGCTGAATTCTACTCCCAACTGATTAGACACTGAACTGATTTCTAAACTATACTAGGCTTCACTGAACTGTTACTGATCGTGTTAATTGTTTGAACTGGACTGAGTTCACCGAGTTTGACTGAGTTCTGTACTTACTGAGTACTACTAATCGTGATATTACTAAGATTATTTTGTAACTACTTTAGCTCTAGGTCAACAGCTATGATTTTTGGGTATTAGATACCCCCAGGACTCGATAGCATGAAGAGTAAAGCGTAGCATGATCTTGAGAAACATAACAATGTACACTTGTCCACAGTTCATTCATAGAGACATTTTATCAAGCACTTGTAGGGCATAAGCTTTTACATGATTGGGACCACATAATGACATTTCATGATTCCACTATTTACTTCACATAGGCATTTTAACAAACACTTGGAGAGCATGAATTATTTCACATGATAATGGTCAACACATGAACATCATGAATACAATACTCAATTTCATATTCAAGGGTTTAACATGAAATTCATACAATTCATCACACAACTATTTTAATTGTATGGAAACTTAATATAAATCATTAATTGAAGCCCAATCACTATCATGAACATGAATACAATTAATCTTAAAGCATGGAATTCATGAAAACTCAATCATGTATTTTTAAAAGGGATTCTTGGGATCTATGGGTGAAAGGAACCCATAAATGAACACCAAATATACCTTGATTGTTAATTTTTTAGAGATTGGGGTGAGTTATTGAGATTTGATTCTTGAACTTGATGAAGCTAGGACTTGTTCTTAAGAGAATTTTGTGAAAAGAATGAGCAATTATACTCTTTGGGGCTTTAATCCCGTGTATAGAGCTATTGGGTGAAGGGAAAAAGTCCCATTTGCCCTTAAAAATATGGAACAAAACTGTAGAATTACCCTGACCGGACTGGCCAGGGCGCAGTGGGCTCTGGAGTGCCGCTCTGGGCAAGGCACCGCAGGCTGCATCATGGGGTCCCCCTAACACCGAACTGGGCAGGGTGTCGTGGTCTAATCGCCCTGAGCCACTGTCTTGGAGTTTCAAACACGCCCTTACGCTTGTCCAAAAATTCCAAAACACACCAGAGATATATTATTGACTTCCCCGATCATGAATCAACTTAAAAACTAACTTTCTAAGGTTGGGAAGGTTGTAAATAAATTCTTCAAAGATTGACAGCTTTAGAAATAATTAAGTCCTAACTCTTAACTGAAATTTTCTAAGTCTGTGACCTATTTTGGCATGCTTTAAAAGATTCAAACGATTAGGATTTTGTGGGGCCTTACAATATCCATCCTTTTGGAATATTCGTCCTCGAATGAGACTAAGCTGAGAATACTGATAGACTGAATTTATACATTGAATATGTACAACTGAAGCATGATTACATGACTGAAGCTACTGGTGTACTGATTTTTTATACTGAACATGCATAGCTGAAGCATGACTGAATTCTAAAGACTTGACAAGTGACTGAGCTATTTCATAAAGGTATGCATGATATGATGATATTATGCAACTGAACTGATAGAGAGTTATAAAGAAAATCTGAGTGTGGAACTGAGTAAATTCAAGCAAAACTGTTACCTTGAGCTGAGTATGAGTTTACGGTAAAGAGGTGAGGAGACTTGGTCTGTATATCTGCTTCTGCTTCCCAAGTAGCTCCCTCAACTGACTGATTTCACCAAAGAACTTTGACCAAAGGAACTTCTTTGTTCTTTAGTGTGCTAATCTGACGATCAAGGATTTTGACTGGGATTTCCTCATAAGAGAGACTGCTCTGAATATATACACTCTCTATAGGGACTACAACTGCTGGTTCACCTATGTATTTCTTTATCAAGGAGACATGAAACACTGGATGTACTGAAGCTAAGTCTGAAGGCAACTCAAGCTCATAAGCTACCTTTTTGAAATGGCTGAGAATTCAGTAAAGACTGACATATCGAAGACTGAGTTTCCCTTTCTTGCCAAACCTCTTCACACCCTTCATAAGAGAGATTTTTAAATACACATAATCACTAATTTCAAACTCGAGATCTTCTCTTCACACATCTGCATACATTTTCTGTCAGTTCTGAGATGTCTTAAGCCTTTCCCTGATCAACTGAACTTTTTCTAAGGTATCAAATGCCAAGTCAGGCCCTACCAACTTGGTCTCACCAACTTCAAATCAACCAATAGGATATCTATATCTCCTCTCATAAAGCACCTCAAATGGAGCCATCTAAATACTGGAATGATAACTGTTATTATATGTGAACTCAATCAAGGGCAAGTGGTCATCCCAACTGCCCTTAAAGTTAATAACACATGCTCTTAGCATATTTTCTAAAGTCTAAATGGTCCTTTCTTCTTAACCATCTATTTGAGGGTGGAAGGCTGTACTAAGATGAACTTGGGTACCAAGACCTTTTTGGAATGCTTTCTAGAAATAAGAGGTAAACAGGGTACCTCAATCAAAGATGATAGATACTGGGACTCCATGTAACTAGACCAACTCTCTGATATAGAGTTTGGCATAGTCCTTGGCTGAATAAGAGGTATGAAATGGTAAGAAATGAGTTGATTTGGTCATTCTATCCATAATATCCCAAATCGAATCATGCCAGCGGCGAGTACGGGGCAAGCCCATCACAAAATTCAAGTTCACCTCCTCCCATTTCTATGTGAGAATACTGAACTCCTACAAAGGTCCACTAGGCTTCTGATGCTCGATCTTAACCTACTGACATGTCGAGCACTTAGCTACAAACTCTGTAATGTTTCTCTTTATCCCACTCTACCAATAGATTTCCCATAATTCGCGGTATATATTAATGGCCCCTGGCTAAATCTAGTAGAGCTCTCCATGCGTCTTTACAAAAATCCTCTGCCTCACACCATCCACACATGGCATACAAAGTCTAGCCTGACAATGCAACACAGCATCTCCCCCTTGGGAGAAAACCTCTACCTTCTGGTCTATAGCTGACTATTTCTGCTTAATTAAACTGGGATCTTCGTATTGCTTTTATTTTACCTTGGAAACTAGAGATGATTCCAAACTATTCTGTACTCATACGCTACCCTATGCTTAATCGACTAAGCGGATACCTAGTCGGGAAAGCTGTTTAACTTTTTGAACTAACTTCTTCTTACCATCCTCAACGTGGGCCACACTACCCATGTACAATTTAGTGAGAGCATCAACCTCTATATTAGCCTTGCCTGGATGATATAGAATACCTATTTTATAATCTTTCAACAATCTAACCACCTCCTCTGGCGCAGGCTTAGATCTTTCAGAGAAAATACATACTACAGGCTTTTATGGCCTGTGTACACATTAACATGCACCCCATACAAGCAATGCCTCCAAATCTTTAAGGCAAACACTACAGCTGCTAACTCTAGATCATAGGTAGGGTATATGGTTCTTAAGCTGTCTAGAGGCATTGGTTATGACCCTACCTCTTTGGATTAAAACACACCCAAAACCAATACTGAAAGCATCACAATATACCATAAATCCATCTGAATTATTTGGTAAAGTCAAAACTAGGGCTGTAGTAAGTTGAGTCTTTAAATCCTGAAAAATCTTCTCATAAGATTCTGACCACTAAAACTTGACTTTCTTCTGAGTCAATTTGGACATTGGGATACAATAGAGAAAAACCTTCCAAAAACCATCAATAATAGCCAGCTAAACACAGGAAACTCCTAATATTTGATGGATTGATGGGTCTAGGCCAGTGTCTCACTGCTTGGTCTTTTACAAATCCACTCTAATGCTATCACTGGAAACTATATGGCCAACAAAAGCTACTAATCTTAGCCAAAATTTGCATTTACTAAATTTTGCGAATAACTGATGGGCTCTAAGATTTGATAACAATATTCTGAGATGGTCTGCATGATCACTTTCACTGCATGAGTTGACAAGAATGTCATCAATGAAGACTATGACGAACACGTCCAAGTATTGCTTGAACACACGATTCATTAAGTCCATGATGGCTTCTGGAGCATTGGTAAGTCCGAATGAAATTAGTAGGAATTCAAAGTGACCATACCGAGTTCTGAAAGCTGTTTTCAGAATGTCACATTCTCTAACTCTAAGCTGATGATAGCCTAATCTGAGGTCTATCTTAGAAAAGTAACTGGTACCCTAAAGTTAGTCAAATAAGTCATTAATTCTGTGAAGTGGATATTTGTTCTTAATTTTGACTTTGTTTAACTGACAAAAGTCTATACACATTCTGAGAGAAATCTTTCTTATGCACGAATAGGACTGGTACACCCCACGAGGAAATATTGGGTCTGATGAATCCTTATTTAGGAGATCTTTCAACTATTCTTTTAATTCTTTGAGTTCTTCTGGGGCCATTTTATATGGATGGATAGAGATAGGTTGAGTATCTGGAAGAATGTTTATTCCAAAGTTAATATCATTTTTGGGAGGGACTCCAGGAAGATTATCAAGGAACACATCTGAGAATTCATTAACTACTAAAACTGACTCAAGGCTAGGAGTCTTTGAACTATAGTCCTTGACATCAATGAGATAATAGACACACCCCTTAGATATTATTTTCCTTGCTCTAAGATATGAAACAAGGTGTCCCCTAAGTGCTTAAGTACTACCCCTCCACTCATGGACAGGTTCATTCAAAAACTAAAAATGAACATTTCTATAATTAACTGAAGTATAGTATGAATGAAGCCAATCCATGACTAGAATGACATCAAAATTTTTCATCTCTAATTCTACTAAGTCTGCAAAAGTAGCTTTCTGAGATACCATAACTAGACAATTTCTTTATACCCGTCGGGCTATGATAGATTTACCCACTAGAGTAGAGATTGAGAAGGGCTTTGCTAGGATTTTGAGACTAACTCCAAAGTCAACAACTATAAAAGGAGTTACAAAGGACAAAGAAACTCTTGGATCTATTAAAGCATAAATATGTAAGTGATAAACTTGTAACATGCCAGTGGACATATCAGAAGAACTTTTCTATCCTGTTGGGACTGAAGTGCATAGAGTCTGTTTGGGCGTTGTCTACTAGTGGCACTGGAAGTGTCACCCTTCTGATTTGGGCGATCAAACTGAGATAAAGGATGATTATACTGACACTGGGAACCTAACTAAGTATAATCTCTGATTTTATGGCCTGGCTTGCCACATCTAAAATGCACAACGTTGCCAGCTCTGCAGACACCCTAATAGTTTCTGCCATATTTCTAGCAAAGAGGATTTTTTTGGGCACTGTTAACACAACCCTAAGGTTTCGGGCCCGATGCTCTATCTCTATTACCCTTTCTGAATTTTGGCACTGGAGCACTAGCTGACGACGGAGCTAGAATTGAAGATTTTAGGAAAAACTATGAATGATTACCACCCTCCGACTTAGGCTGAGTGAAGTTAAAGCTACCTATTCTAGCTTTCTTATTCTCCCTTTCCTTCTCCCTACTCTTGGCCTCTTTTACCTATTGAGAATAAGCCATATGCCTGGATATGTCCATCTTTTTAATTAGCATTGCAATCCTACACTCTTTGACCACAATGCTAGACACCCCTGACACAAACCTACTCATCTTAGATCAGCTATCTAATTCCACATGAGGGGCAGATTTGGCTAACTGAGTAAAATTAAGAGAATACCTTTTCACTGTCATGTTGCCATATTTCAGATTAATAAACTCCAATACCTTCGCTTCCCTCAACTCTAGTGGGAAGAAACTATCAAGGAAAGCAGTATCAAACTCCTCTCATTCCATGAGCCCTGTATCAACTGCCCTCTCTACCTTCCACTATTTAAACTATTTGTAAGCTATATCCTGCAACTAATATATGGCCAACATAACACACTTACAAGCAGTCAGCCCAATAATATCTGTGACTTTCTACACCTGATCAAGGAATTACTGTGGTTTTTCTTTAGATGTAGACCCTATAAATAATGAAGGATTCATTTGGGAGAAGTCCTGAATTTTAGCTGCAATAGTATTGGTCACTGGGTTGGGCTAATTGATAGTTGGGCATTTATTCTGGGCTACCACAGAATGAGTTAAAGTGGTAAAAGATGCTCTAAACTCTGCGTGTGAAACATGCTTGTTCAGGGGATCTGCCTGACTAGGATGAGGTGCCGGCTGATTTCCAATTCCCCTTTTGTGAGTTATTTTGGGAGGCATATTATGTAAATAAAAGGAAATATTAGATTATACAGAGAGTTTAAATTGAGCTCATGGTCCCTTACATGATATAAACACTGAAAGAAGGGAGAATTTTCCTAAATTACCTCATAGCTTCTTGTCCATAAGTGTGGTGCACTACACACCCATGCACAAGACTACTAGATGTGACTTTCAAACTTCCTAGGACTCTATTGAACCTTAGGCTATGATACCAAGTTTATAACACCCCGAGTCTATACCCTAGATGCGACACAGTGCTTACGACCCCAAAGGATCACAAGCAAACCCATGACTGGTACCTGCTATGAGCACTGAATAATAATACTGAAATAATATGGAAGGACAACTAAAATGCCATAAGGTTCTCAAAATGCTGATATGAATACTGAAATACTTAAAACAAAATTGAATATTGTCTAAGGAAATCTAGTCTGAAAGCCTCTAACTATCTGAATATGGAGTTGATGGGATAAGCCCCCAACTAACTCTGGCTACTGAACATATTGAACTAATGAAATAAATGCACTTTACCAAACTATAAGGACTCACCACTGTATCTACTGCAGATAGTCTGAACTGCTAAGTACGATCAGGAGCCTGTGAGTCTAAACGTATGATGTGAGACATCATAGTGCAAATATAAAAGTATGCGTCAGTACTTTGAATGTACTGGTATGCTAAATGAGGTAAGCCTGTATCCATGGGTTTATATGCATGAACAATAACTGATTGAGTGATAAGAATATAACTGACTAAAAGTACATAACTAACTGAACATGCTGAACTACTGAGCATGCAATGCTACACATATACAAGTATACTATTTTCTAAGATTACACTTAAGTTGAGTACTGAGTTCTGATAATCGAGTAACTAATATCTAAGATTACTAATAACTGAATTACTGATAACTGGGTGACTATGTATGACAGTCCCAATTCTGTAGAACTGAACTGAGTTCTATGCTGAGTCTGAAATTAAAATTGTGGAAGATAATTATCTAAAAGACATGCCCCTCTCTAAACTTATTGGGTTCTAACCTGTAACCCCAGTTGGAAGGGTGTCAGTACCATTCCATGGGTAAAGATAAGTTGTTGAATTACCCTCATCTAGTAAGTTCTCTGAATAAGAATGATGGTACCCTCAACTGGTAGGTAAGACACCTCATCCACCCTCAACTGGTAGGTTGATGTCTCAACCTACACTTCTATGTAGTTCTGGAATGCAAGGACTACTTCTAAGGATTTCACCCTCTACCGGTAGGTGAGTTCCCATCCTTGGGTTCACTCGGTGCTGAATCATACTCCTAACTGATTAGACACTGAACTGATATCTAAGCTGTACTAACCTTGACTGAACTATTGCTGATCATGTTAACTGACTGAACTGGATTGAGTTCACTGAGTTTGACTGAGTTCTGTACTGACTGAGTACTACTAATCGTGATATTATTGAGACTATGCTGTAGCTACTTTAGGTCTAGGTCAACAACTAAGATTTTTGGGTATTAGTTACCTTCAGGACTCGATAGCATGAAGAGTAAAGTATAGCATGATCTTGAGAAACATTACACTTATCCACAGTTCATTCATAGCGATATTTTATCAAGCACTTGTAGGGCATAAGCTTTTACATGAAAGGGACCACATAATGACATGTCATGATTCCACTATTTACTTCACATAGGCATTTTAGCAAACGCTTGGGGAGCATGGATTATTTTACATGATAATGGCAAACATATGAACATCATGAATGAAATACTCAATTTTAAATTTAAGGGTTTAGCATGCAATTTATATAATTAATCACATAACTAATTTAATTTCATGGAAACTTAAAATAACTCGTGAATTAAAACCCAATCATTATCATGAACATGAATACAATAAATCTTGAAGCATGGAATTCATAAAAACTCAATCATGTATTTTTAAAAGGGATTTTTGGGTTTTATAGGTGAAAGGAATCCATAGATGAACACCAAACATAACTTGATTGTTATTTTTGATGAAGCTAGTGCTTGTTCTTGAGAGGATTTTGTGAGAAGAATGAGCAATTATGCTATTTGCGGCTTTAATCCTGTGTTATGGAGCTATTGGATGAAGAGAAAATAACCCATTTTCTCTTAAAAATGTAGAACAAAACTACAAAATTTACCCTGACCGGACTGTCCAGGGCGCCACGGGTTTTGGAGTATTGCTATGGGCAGTACACCGCGGGCTTCCCCAGTACCAAACTGGGCAGGGCACCGCGGGCTAATCACCCTGAGCCACTATTTTGGAGTTTCAAACATGCCCGTTCGCTTGTCCAAAAATTTTGAAACTCCCCTGAGATGTTCTATTGAATTCCCTGATCATGAATCAACTTAAAGATTAACTTTCTAAGGTTGGGAAGGTCATAAATAAATTCTTCAAAGTTTGAGGGCTTTAGAAATGACTAAGTCCTAACACTTAACTGAAATTTTCTAAGTCTAGGACCTATTTTAGCATACCATAATGGACTCAAATGATTAGGATTCTGCGGGGTCTTACACGCGTACTTAGGCATTCCCTGCAAAATATCTACCAAAGGTAAATTAATGTGAAGTTCTCTGAATATGTCAAAGAACTTCTTAAAAAAACATCCTTCTTTGCCTTTTTAAGCCATTATGGGAATGGTGGTGGTTGTGTTTCCTGCACATGCTCAACATCCTTTGTTTTTAGGGACTCAAACTTCCCCAAAATCCTTGCTTGCAACTTATTATGGAACTAACTTTGCATCTACCTCCTTATTATTGTTGGACGCCAATCATTAAGCTCCTTACCAATTCTAAAAGTGATTGCCATAACTTGCTTATGAGGTTCATTATCACTTGGAAAACCACCTTGAGGCCTGGTATTTTTTTCTTAGGCTAATTGCCCCAACTATTGATCTAGCTACTTCTGACCCACTTGCTAATTTTTTATTTCAGCAACTATGTTTTCTTGCTTGTCCAGGTTCAGTTTTAAGGTTTCCTCAACGTTACAGACATATGTGTTGTGTTGCTGGTGGAACTATTGATTTTGATTACCGCCCCATGAATAATTTGGCTAATTCTGCCACTTCTGGATATAGGCATTACCATAGTTTGGATTTTAACCATTGCCTAAGAAGTTCACTGATTTTGGGTTTGCACCACACAAGTCTGTACAGTGGCCACTATTACCACAAATCTCACACCAACCTAGGTCTTCTATACTATATTCACTTGAGTTAGAGATTGGTTCATACACAATTTGTTGAATTGAGTCATCATCTAATTTTGTATATATGACAATTAGGTGGCTAAGGCTATGATACTATCAACTTCAATCATGCTCGCAACTTTTTTCACCAAGCTTCTAGATATGTCACCATGCCAGTCTAGATTCCATTGAGTAATATGGTTTAACAAGGTATAAAGATCATCATAGATATTCTCCAAATTCTGACCACCTACAGCTAAATCTAGCAAAATTTTTATGCTATGTTGAAGGAATTCAACAAAGGTGTGAACTAATACCTCATTGGACTACTGATGATGTGGAAAGTCCCAAAGAGGAGACTTAAGTCTCTACGAAGCAAGGTGTAGGATCTCATCTGGCTTCTTCTTTAAGTTAAAAATCTTACTGCATAATTTTGCAGTGTTGCCGGATGGATAGAAACAAATGAGGAATTTTTGAGCCAAGTCACCCTATGTAGTGATGAAAGCTATCGGCTCAGTGTTCAACCACTTCTTTGCTTCCCCAAAAATGAGAAAGGGAAGAGTGTTAGCCTCACATAATCAGTGGACACTCCTATTGGGATGAATGTGTCATTGATCTCCAAGAAATTCTACAAGTAAACCTGTGAATATTTATGTGAAAGCCCGGTGAACTGACCATTGTTATGCAAAAGCTACAACATGTTTTGCTTTAGTTCAAATCTACCTCCAGCAACTGGTCTGTGAATACCGGAGGGCATATTAGTTGCAAAAAGTATTGAAACTTCACATACATTCCTGCGGGATGGTGGATCTTCAACCATAGGTGCAGAATGATAATCCTCTTTCTAAATTTGAGGTATTTAATAGAGAAGTACTGCTTCTCTCCTTCAATGGTGTAAGCATTGGTCATGCTCGGGATATGGCTCAGCCAACTCTATGTTCCTTTTTAGCTTATTATCTTTTAATACCTGTGCCTGGAAATTCAAAAGCTAAGATCAAGTAATTAGCACTTAAGGAATAAAAAAGCAACACTAACACTAAAATAGTTGCCGATATACAAGTCCTCAACTTTAGCACCAAACACTTATTGCGCATACGCAAGTGTATATGGTCCTCCAAAGTAATATAGTGGCATTATTAAAAACAAAGTATCAATCCCACAGGGATTAGTGTTGCCCAACTATCTTAATCCATTCTCACTTCAAATATTAAATAAAGTCAAAATTAACCATAAAAGTATTTGAGAGTTAAAAATAAAAGTAGACTTAAACAATGTGATAAAGTAAAGTTCTTGGACAATAATAGGGAAAACCTCAGGGTTAAGGCACAATGAACAATCATATTAAGCAATGAAACTTCATTGTTTAGGTTAAATATCTTGGTTGTTGGTCCACGAGGTCGATATTATGACTATGGCCTTCTGAACCTCAAATAAGTTATCTACTTAGTCTCACAACTACATTATTGAATGGGGATGAGAGAACCAAGTTAAATGCATTGATATTCTATCTTGTAATTGAACCAAATAGGGATTTTAGCTATATTTATATCCTAAATGAAAATAATAGCATCATTCAATTAACATTACAATCATATTCTATCTATCCCCATATTTTATCCTATTGTTCCTCCTTCTGGGATCATGATAGAATTAAGCATGTAATCTAAGGGTAGAGAATCCTTAAGATAGTTAACACAAGGATAAATAAACTATCAACTATTATCAATAGCCAAAACCAACTGAATTCATAACAAGTGTAATCGTGTTCTTGGCCTTAACCACGGAAAAGGATGTTTAGCCACTCATGGACATACACATAATTACAATAGATGAATCCATGTTATAATCTAAGAATAAACCAAAGAAAAGGAATATAAAACCTATTTTAAGCCTTATCAAAACCAAAGAAAATTAATATAAACCCTATTTTAAGCCTTCTCAACCATTTTTAAAATCCCTAAGGTCGTACAAGGTCAATACACAAAGGTTGAAGTGTCCTATTTATAATAGAACAAGATTTGCCAATTTTGACACAGCAGCATGCCACACCAATATCACATTGTCAAGGTTGTGTAGCATGTGACTATCATGCCTAGATAATAGAAATAGAATCTCAAAATGCTACCAAGGGCCTGTCATGCCCTTGTGGAAGTGCATAGGGTCCTTGGCATGCCAATGAGTCAAGAAATTCCAGATTTTGCAATACTTTGTCCCTTGTGTCTATATTTCAAGTATAAGGTTTGTGGTGACTTTTACTCTTGATTTACAACTTGTATATCATCCATAAATAATATTAATAAACTAAACAAGCTTTTTATAACAATAAACACCACCAATTAGAGCTCAAAATAACATAGAACCCAACACGATGAACTAGAAAGGAATATCGCTCAAGCTAAGGGTACTAGTTTTTGCATTTGAACTTTAACTTTATTTTTTGACCCCATACTTATTATGAACACACCTTGAACACTACAAACACATAAGTGAGCACTTAGATACTCATATATACAAACAATACAACATTACGCACTTGAGATGTCCTTAAAACTATGCTAAATAATGCCTAATAACAAAACTTAGGTGTATTAGTCCACCTAAGATCATCACCCCACACTTAAAAACTTGTTCATCCTCGAACAACTCTTTACTTTAAGAATAATATCAAAAAAGATATTATAACTCTCCAGGTCATTTCCTCAACTTGCATGAATTTTTATTATTTCAAGTTTCTCCTAGTGGCAATAGGTCATTTATGACATTTAAAACTGTCGGCTCGGTGATCGGATAGTTAATTTTGAATTTATGTTCATTTTGTTATTTTATAGTTTTTGTTATTTAGGATTTGGTCTCAGACTAAAACTCTCAGTAGATAACCTCGAATGAGAATTTCAATAGCTCTGTCAACTCTGGAACATCTATTTTAGGCTAGTAGGACCCTTGGTTTAGGTTCCGAGGCTTTCAGACACATTTTGGCCTATTATGTGAATTATGTAAAAAATGGAAATATAGGTGTGGACCCTAAATTTAGTCAAAAAAACCTTGAATGAAAGTTTTGGTAGTTCCATTAAGTCCAAAACATCGAAGTTGGTCTGGTCACATAGTTTATATTCATATATGGGATTTTAGATAAATCTCGAGGGCTTGGTGGAGACTTGGAAAGTCTCAGCTATATCTATTGTTGCTAGTTCATTGTGATCACGATGGCTTTGACCGCGATTGTGAATCCTTGTATAGGGTAACAAGTTCCACGATTGCAATACTTTAAGTCATGAATATGACTCCTTTGACTAGTTCGCCAGACGATAATCGCTATGATGGAATATGGTGATGGTGGAATATCGTGACAGTTACTTCTGATCTTATTGCCATGTATGGTTATAGCAAACATCGGGTCGTGATAGTAAGACTCGAGAACCTGGAATGGCTGTAAATACACTTTTTTCAGTTTGTTTTTGCCATTTTCTCATCAATTTCCATGAGAATTAAACCCTAGAAGTTGAAAGAGCTTGGGATTAAAAATTATAGAAGATTTGGGGAGATTGGCTAACGATTATTTCATGATTTTTCTTTGCATTCATGTCAAGATTCCTTTTATTTCTTGATAAATTCTTAGAAATTAGGTTTTAAATTCTAAAACTTTAAGGGTTGATTTAAGACCCTATTTGTGCTCTATTTTTGCTCAACCCATGAATACAACTTTTTTGTCCTTTAAGGAACCTCGTGAGAGGTTCAATTTTGAATTTTGTTTATAGGCCCCGCGGGCCTGTTCTTGACCCAAAATTTGACCTGACCTATTATGTGGCAATATGGGTATTATTTAACTCCTAATGATGTATAGATTATGAATTTGATAGCATGGTAGCATTTTGAAATCGTGGAGTGAAGATGGATATTTTGTGGATGATTGAAGTATTTGCTATTCATCTTCGAGGTAGGCTTCTGTCTACCCTTCCCCACAAGATGATGTGTTTTATATACTACATGTAAGTGAGAATTTTAAGATTGATCATTGCTATAATACCATGACTTAGCTTAGAATATTAAAGTTCGGGGATTAAATGGATGAATTGATTGTATGGTGAAATACTTATTATTCTTCTAGGATCCTATTACCCTAGGTTGCTAGAATTTAGGCATTGTTAGGATTATTTAAAGTAAGAATACGGTTACTACATAGATTATATTAATGATTCCCAAATCTTGAGATTTTGGTTATGTCTAATATGTCCTATTATTGGGCTGGAGGTCATGTTATGTGATTTATTTGATTTTAGGAAGTATTTATCCTTGTGAAGGATGTTGCTATAGTTTGAAGACATGTTGATGTTTATGACTTCATTGTGTGAATACTGGTGATGGCATGCATAGATTTGGTACATTTATGATCACTAAGATGGTAAATGGTGTGATTCTAACTAAACTATGATATTAGTTTGTTTTTTTAAAGAGAGATCAAATCCCACTTTTCACCCTTTCTTATAATGGATTTATGCATAACAGGAATTGTACCTTCTTAATGGACACTTCTGAGCCTTTGAGACTAAAATTTTATGATTTAGAGATTTGAACAAGATAAATTTCAGTTCATGATTATGACATTACTACTTACCCAATCGAGAGATATTCCAACCCTTTCTATACTTTTTTAATGATTTAGTCCCGGAGGTTACCTCGGGTAATGGATTTATGAATTTACACTCTTTTTAGCCATGGTTAAGAGTTGTGAATTTATTATACACACACGTACACTATATATATCAGTTCAAGTCCAACTATTGATTATATTTATTGGTTTAAGTTAGGCTATTGATTATATATTTACTAGTTAGAGTCCAGATGTTGATCATATATTTACCGATTTATGTCCAAATATTGATTATGATACTGATGATGTGACATTATACACTGGGTTAATTTTGGTATTTTGATTGGTTATGGTATTACAGATTATATCTGGCATTCATTCTCTCATTCGTATCACCTGTCACCAATATATGCCTATATCTATCAGCCTTATGATGGGTTGTATAGATATAGGTGATGAGTATGGCATATGGTGTGTTGTATGTAGATTGAACCTTATAAGCCTAGGGCGCTGAGGATTTGTGAAAGACTCGGTTATATATTATTTTTCTGGACTAGCCAATTACTTACATTGTTGTTGCTATTAATATTATTATTGTTATAATCATTATTATGACTAGTTTATGGCTATTTTATTAACGATCCAGTACTGAGATTTTAGGTATGGTTCTATCTCTTCCATCTTAAGATTATATTACTATGTATGCTTAGCTCATAATTGGACATATTGATTAGAAACCCTAAGTATACTAGCACTAGTTCCAACTATGATTATGAGGTCTTAAGATATTAGTCTGATGACTTAGGTTTTACCTTGAATTTACCTTATTTATACCATACATAAATATATATATACCTATTTATAGGTTGCAATGGTATTACCATATATCCCTTCCTTCCCTAATTTATTTATATTGTCTATTTATTTCTTGACCTTGTATCCTATTGTATATCCTTCTTTCTCCTTTTATTCATATGTTGCCCATGATATATTGTATAGTTTTGAGATTCCTGAGTATTGATGGAATAGGATAGTTCATCCTTAGCCTTATTATATTAGTTTTTTTTTTAAATGAGTAGGATAGTTTACCCTTACTATTCCACTAGCTTTATTATATGGCTGATGAATATTTGGGTTTAGACTCTATTTCTGTTTATATGTTGTATATATTTGTATTATCATTAGATCTCAATCAGTAGTTGCCTACTAAGTATCGTGTGTTTGGTACTGATACTACACTTTGGCAGCCTACATATTATAGTATGGCTTATAGCCAGTATTGAGTGCATTATGCGGAGCAACCACGGTTTAGAGACACAAGTGAGCTCCCGATGTTTGGAGTATTACTTTCCTCCCTATTATGTACTAGACTAATCTCTTATGTCATATTTGGAGATGAGTTGTATAAGTCTAACTCCCTTAGTACTTTATTTTGTATTTTTACTATAATAGAAACTCTTGTACTAATTTCACCAGGTTTTGGGATTATCCTATGTATGTCAGTCTTATATTAAATCTATTCTGCATTCTCTTAGTAGTCTGTTACTAGTAGTTTTGATCTACAGGGTTAGGTTTCCTACAGGTGGGTTAAAGTAGCATCCATCATGACCTGAGACATTGGGTCTTAAAAAAAGACTCCAACACTACTACTACAAGCAAGACGCTCAAGCTAGTACTACCATTACTACACAATAGAAAGTTTTCACACTAAGCATGTTATGTACAATTGAAAGACCATGAACACTATTTCAAAACATCCCAACCTCAGGAATTGACTCACCAAGTTGGAAAACTCATACATATCACTCAATTATAGAGATCATATAAATCATCTAGCTATCATCAAACATGTGCCCTCACAATAGAAGAGTTACCCATAATCACTCATATAGATGCATTTTGTCACATAAATGGGAATAGTAATTGAATTACACTCACTCTGACAAAGAATTCACAAGTTACATAAGAGGCACCATAGGATTTCACTTAGTGTAGTACTAAGCTAATATCGGAAAGTTAAGGTTTAGGATCAAATAAAACTTTAAGGGTTGTAATGTAGGCTAAGGGATGGTTAGGGACTATTTGGCCAAGAATAATGACTATCTTCCCTTAGCGCTTTAATACATCACATGAATAGTAAGATATCTATATTAAAAACCAATTATAAGCACATCTATCTAAACAAATCTTTTGTATTTCCCCATCCCATTAAGCTCATTCACAATTACATAGTAGGGAGTATGGTCTATCACACATGCTAAGGTTTTTTACACACTTTTCTTTATTTTTATTACATTACTCCCTATCACAACTTATCACTGTTTCTACACCAATAGATATTACTTCCCATCATAACTTATCACTGTTTCTACACCAATAGATAATATCTTAGGGCTTCAATTTTACCTTTTCCTTTCTTATTTTTCTTACTCCTTACCCTTATTAATTTTTAACTGAAGTGCTTAGGAGCTTTGGATCAATTTAAGGTGAATAGAAAAGAAGATACAAGCTACATATGAGTCTACTAAAAATAATGGGCTAAAGCTCAATGGGGCTAACTAAGATAATGTACATGTGTAGGTAAACTAGGTATAAACTATGTCTATCAAAGAAGTTCCTACTAAACTGAATGAAACACCCTGGGTTTTGACCCTTAGAAAATTTCTTGCTTTTTTGCTTCTGGACATCATAAGATTTTGGGTACTAGTTATATGGTGAGGGTACAGGTCAGGTGAACCATTCTTATATTGTCCAGTGTTTGGTGGCTGTGTTTTTGGAATGGGTACGACTTAAGTGGTTATAAGTCATTCGATTGGTGGCGGATCATAGGTTTGGGATTTCCTCCCCTTAATCATAAACTTAGTAAATTAACTTTCATCTGAGTACACATGGTTCACCATGAGTCATGATATAAGGTATGGGTGGATTAGTCCAACTCGTATGTTCAACAGTGTCAACCCTCTTGATTCTGCCTAAGGTACGGGTTAAGGGTACTTGTCATATACTTGGGTATGATTGGGTCTTGGAGGTCATATGCTGGTTAGTATTGGTGGTCCAAGGTATGCTTAGGATAGAAGTTGTGGGTACCACTTCTATGATAGGATACGGGTGGCATAGTAGAGTCGTACCCTTCTGCGAGAATTTTATGCAGTTTAAGTTGGGGGTAATCTAGATATTTCTCCTCTTAATACCTTAAGGGCCCACGATTTATAACTCTCTTGGGACATCATTTACCCTAATATTCTAATCTTAAAATATTAGAAACTCTCTTAAATTCTCTTGAAGGCTCTAGGGTCAAGTAAGGCTAGTGTTTCATCAATAGTATTAATTTGGGCTTACAAGGGTAATTTCTCTCTATCATCTTCATAATATAAGGCATGTTGCTTCTCCATAATTGTTACTTCCAACTAAATTCATGTTTTATGAACTATTTTCATAGCATAAATATTGTATGGTTTTGGGTTTTTAAATATATGTTGTGGTATTTTTTACAATGGTTGGTTATGGTTTCCCTATGTCTTTTACCTATTGTTTTCATATTATTATGGTTGTTTGAATATTTGGTTGCATGGTAATGGTTAATTGGTACATGGCTTTCTATTTGGAAATACTATGCCCTCAACATGTTTGATAAAATACCTATGAGAATGTTTTTGATTAAATTGTTGGACTTTCATTGAATTATTGCAAGGTATAAAGTGGTAATGGAACACTTAAGTAGTATAAAAAGTCTAACTAGTTTGGAATTGTTAAATAGTAAGGTGTTGGTGGTAATGGTTGGTCTAATTGAAAGCCTTGTAGGGTACAAGGGAATCCCCCAAGCAATCATAACAAAGATCACTTATGGGGTACATGGAATTCCCCCAAGTCAACTTGATAATGTAATCTGTGGGTACATGGGAATCCTTTTTCTTAATAAGTTTGTCTAAGGAGATTGTTTGCGAACTATAGTTGGTATGACAATATGAATACTTATAGCTTTGGTTAATAATAAATGGAATGGTGGTTTGGTTATGTGATAATGGTTTTAATTGGGAAAAAATGGAAGGGTGTGATAGCTAACCATGAAGGTGTGAGTCCAATGGATGGACACTGGAAACTCAAATTTACAAACATGAGGATTGGTCATGACAACTATATATGATACTTATTGGGTACACAGAAATCCAAAAAGTACACCTATACATATGTATCATGGAGAGCGAAGGGTACTCAAGAATCCCCTATTCCTATGGTATCTTTGGTTCGTGCAGCTACACATATCGGGGCCTATTCAGGGGGTTACACTGGAACCATATATCCCCTAGGTGGTTCTAGGGTGTTTAAACTACACATACCCAGGTTAATGGTTTTAAAGTCATGCTAAACCCAATTCCCTTTATATGTATGTATGGTTATGAATATATATAGTTGGTTTACTTAGTTTTAAAGGTTGGAATTACCTTATCCTTATTTTTAGTATTTGCTAGCATTCACCCACTAACCCGTGTTTGGGTGGTTGTATGCCTATGCAATGAAGGAATCGATCATTCTACTCCTCCCGGTTAGTGCACAGATTTTGGATCATCTCAATTAGATTAAAGTGGTGAGCTTCTATATTCCAGAAGGCTCTATTTAATGTCATGGATGTTATTACATACTTTGGTCATTTTATAGACATTGGTTTTGTCTATGGCTAGGGGCATGTCCCAAATGGATATTATTTTATGTAATGCCCTGAGTCTGTACGTCGGATATTCATGGTACGTACGACCTCGAAGGACCACTAACTAACCCATGACTGATATCTGTTGTGAGTACAGAATAATAATTCTGTATTAAATATGGAAAATTGGTTAAAATGCCATAAGGTTCAAAATATGAAATGATGATATGGAATATTAACAGTAACAATAATCTGTAAAATTGAATACTATCTGAAATTCTAGTCTGAAAAGCTTCTAACTGAACTGTTTGAATATGGAGTGAATGGGAAAAGCCCCCAACTAACTCCGACTAATAAAATATTGATAAACTGAAATACTAAAATAAAAGCATGGCCTCGATAGATGAGGACTCACTACATAAATTGCTGTTGATAACTAGATCTGTCTATGTGTGTTCAGTAACCTGAGCGTTCGAACTATGATGTGAGATATCATAGCGTAAAGAAAGAGTATGCGTCAGTACTTGGAATATACTAGTATGCTAGATAAGGTAAGGTTGAATGCAAGGGTTCATATACATGGAAAATAACTGACTGAATGATATAGAGTAACTGACTATGAGAGTACATGGATAACTAAAACTCCTGTACATATTGAGTATGCAATACTGTGCATATACATGTATGCTGTAACTGGGATTTTACTGAAGCTGATTCTGAGTTCTAATAACTGATATCTAAGATTACTGATAACTAAGTTACTAATACTGATTGACTGTATCTGACAGTCCTAATTCTCTAAAAGTGAACTAAGTTCTATACTGAGTCTGAAATTGAGACTGTGGGAGGTAATCATCTAACCGACATACCCCGAATAAGATAACTGAGTTGGGGTCCAACCTATGACCCCAGTTGGAAGGGTGTCAGTACCTTGCCATTGGTAAAGACACTGAAGATTCACCCTCATCTGGCAGGTTAAAACACCTCATCAACCCTCAACTTGCAGGTTAATGTCTCAACCTACATTGGATACATAGTTCTGGAACACAAGGAATGCTTCTAAGGATCACACCCTCTACTGGCAGGTGAGACCCAATCCTTGTGTTCACTCGATGCTGAATCATGCTCCTAATTAAATAGACCCTGAACTGATTATATTAAACTAGACTGGACTGATACAAAGTTTACTGAGTTTTCTTGAGTTCTATAACAGACTGAGTTCTCTAGCTGACTGAATTCTACTAATCATGACATTACTGATACTATTCTGTACCTTACACTGGCTCTAGGTAAACAACTAGATTGTCGGGCATTTAATACCCCAAGGACTCAATAGCATGAAAAATAAAGCATAGTATAATCTTGAAAGACATAACAATAATTACTTGTCCATAATTCATTCATAGAGACATTTTATCAGACACTTGTAGGGTATAAGCTTGTACATATACTATCATGTCATGACTGCATCATTTAATTCACATGGACATCTATCAAACACTTAGGGAGCACAACTAAATCATATAATCCTGGATATCATATAAACATTGCAACTACAATGTCCAAACTTGCAAATGGAAGGATTATAACATGGAAATTACATAATTCAATATACATGCTATTTCAATTTCATGGAAACCACAATTAATCATAGATCAAAACTAAAGTAATGTCATAAACATGAATACACTCCAATTTCAAGCATGTAATTCATAAATAAACAATCTCGTGGTTTTAAAAATGGATTCTTGGACTCTATGGGTAAAAGGAACCCATAGATGAACGCCTAGCATACCTGAATTATAAGTTCTTGGAGAGTTTCTTGATCTTTGTTCTTGATTAATTGAGAGCTTGGATTTTGTATTCTTGAGTGAGAATGATTTAATTTTGGGGAAAATTGAGTAAAGAATGACTTAATAACATTTTTAGGGATTAAATCCCCTATCTGGGCATATTAAAATCATGGGAAAAGACTGGTTTATCCCTAGATGAAACTTTTAATTTTCCTCAAATTTTTATGACCTGGGGCCCTGGTGCAATGCGACGCTATTATGCCGTGTCACTAGAAATTGAAAACTAAGAACTAAAGGCTTGGCGTGATGCGGTAGAATCGCAGTGACCTTTTGGTTCTGAATTTTGGACTCATCGCTACGCGGTGGGATCGAATTGGGACACTGGAAAAAGGACAATTATGATTTGGGTCTATGGCACGATGTGTCAATATCATGGAGTAACACTGGAATCTTCCAATTGCCATTTGGCTGGCCTTTGCGATGTGCTGTCATGCATTTTGGCACACTATTTCACTAAAATGGCTCTAATCCTTTGCCCGGGTATCAGATTTGGGATAATTTTATATCGTTGGAAAGCTGACTGAATTTTCTACACATTGGTAAGCTCTAAACTGAAAAATACTACGTTTTTCAAAAATTTTTATTTAGGATAACTCATATACTGAAAGTTAATTGAGCTAAGGGAATACGAGGTATTACAATATCTCCCCCTTAGGAATATTCGTCCTAGAATGAGACTGATTAAGATGAGAAACACTTATAGACTAAGTTTACACACTAAACATGCACATTGAAGCATGACTACATAACTGAACAACTGACAAGCTAAGTTCTCTTACTGAACATGCATATCTGAAGCATGGAATACATGACTGAAGCTACTGATAAACTTGAATTTTTATATTGAACATGCATATTTGATGCATGAGTATATGTCTAAACTGATTCATGAATGCATGACTGAAAATGCAATGGTAACAAATACCAAGATTAT